>NC_059302.1:3010924-3090924 GCF_017591435.1 Portunus trituberculatus | reverse complement strand
TCTCCCCTCCCTCCTCTCCCTCCTCTCTCCCTCCTTTTCCATATAAACAAACGTCACCTCTATACCTCCTCCTCCACTCAAGTCTCTCTCTCTCTCTCTCTCTCTCTCTCTCTCTCTCTCTCTCTCTCTCTCTCTCTCTCTCTCTCTCTCTCTCTCTCTCGCAATTTCCTTCCTGTCTTTCAATTCTCCTTCATTTGTTTTTTTTCCTTGTTTTTTTTCTTTTAGTTTGTTTTTTTTATTAAAGTTTTACTCTACGAATTAAACTTTATCGTATTGAGCTTTTTTACTAGTCTCTCTCTCTCTCTCTCTCTCTCTCTCTCTCTCTCTCTCTCTCTCTCTCTCTCTCTCTCTCTCTCTCTGTCTTTGTTTTACGTATCTTGTAAGTTTTTTGTGTTAGTTTCCTTTTGTTTCGGGTCTGACTGTCTGCCTAGAGGACTTAGTGACTGAGTGACTGAAGTAATGACTGCCTGACTGATTCGCTTACTGACTCTTCGACTGACTGAATGACTGCCTGACTGACTGGTTAACTCATTGACTAAGTAACTGAATTTATGACTGCTTGGTTAATTGGTATACTGACTGACTGACTGAATGACTGAATGAATGAATGGCTAATTGACTGACTAAGTGACTGAAATAATTGCTACTTAGTTACTTGTGTTATGTACTCTGACTGACTGACTGACTAACTAACTGACTGACTGACTAAATGAACTGCTGTATCAAGAAATCCTTACGTAACTGGATCATTTATTGGCTAACTGACAGACTAATTGGCATACTGGTTGAAAGACTGCCCCTCTGAAAGACTGAATACCTTAGAGAACAAATGACGAGGTGACTTAGTGAGTGACTGCATAAATACTGATTGAGTGGACAACTTCAAGACTGGACTGTTTATTAACTGGAGGAGTGTCCGTCAGATCAACTATCCACTAAGTTACAAGTTGATTTAATTAGTAATGGAGGACCTGAAGAAGCGCTTAATGAGAATTGTAACTGTAGCATGAGAGAGAGAGAGAGAGAGAGAGAGAGAGAGAGAGAGAGAGAGAGAGAGAGAGAGAGAGAGAGAGAGAGAGAGAGAGAGAGAGAGAACCATATTTCCGTTTTTAGATAACACATATACACACACACAAACTTAATAAATACAACCATCTCAGCTTTTTCACGTCACCTTAGCCACAATTAACCCTTTCAGTACTGGGACACATTTTTATCTTGAGATTTGTGTACAATTAGACCATTTTATTGACATTAAGAACGGTCTACGGAGGTCAGAAGATTAATGGCCACAGTCTTCACTAATCTAATCCCCACATAAGTTTCTGAAGCTGTATAAAATCACCAAAATAGTAAGCAGAGTGAATAGGAGAACGCGTCATGGTACAGAAGGGGGTAAAGGGCCACGTGGACAAGATGACACTCGGGACACTCGAGAAGTGACGCCATAACAAACAGGTCAGATAACACAATGACAAAAGGAGATAACGAAAGAAGTAACCCAACGGAGTCTATTAATCATGTTTCTCGGTAAATGACGGACAAAGAGAGAGAGAGAGAGAGAGAGAGAGAGAGAGAGAGAGAGAGAGAGAGATTTAAAAGACAAGCTTCACTCAATCTTCTAAATGATACAGTCAAATAGGGACAATTAGCTAAGAAAACACACACACACACACACACACACACACACACACACACACACACACACACACACACACACACACACACACACACACACACACACACACACACACAAGAGGACAAAGACTAAGGTGGATAAATATGTAGGAGGAGGAAGGATAAGAAGACTAGACACAGAGGAGGTGATGAAATAATGAGGAGGAGGAGGAGGAGGAGGAGGAGGAGGAGGAGGAGGAGGAGGAGGAGGAGGAGGAGGAGAAGAAGAAGAAGAAGAAGATGGAGGAGGTGGAGAAGGTGGAGAAGAAGGAGGGAAAATGATTCGCCAGTCAGCCAGTTAATTAGCGCACGCCTGGTAGAAGACTCTTAACACACACACACACACACACACACACACACACACACACACACACACACACATATGTTCAGCAATAACAAACACAATCTTAATAATTTTCCTTGTCGATTATATTTGTTTAGTTTCTCGTCCTTCACTAGCTTTTGTCTCATTATTATTATTATTATTATTATTATTATTATTATTATTATTATTATTATTGTTATTGTTATTAAGGGGATGCTTTTACTCTCGTCCTTATCTTTACCTCTCTACCATCCCTCCATCTCCTCCTCCTCCTCTTCCTCCTCCTCCTAGCAATTATCTTTTATTTATATTTTATCTTTTAAGTTGTTGCTCGCCGCGTGTCTTCAGGGTCACTTGGTCATTACAGTGCTTGACTCACGCCCTGACCGATACTTACACGACCTCAACGCCTCTCAGTGACACTAAACTTGTGCATAGATAATCAGAGACGCTGAAGTAAAAATAATGCCAGATGAAATGTTTGGATATTGATAGATAGTGGATGAATAAGTAGATAGATGAATAGATATAGATAGATTGATTGATAGACTCATATATAGATAGTGTAGTAATATAGAGAGATAGATACAGATTGATATATAAAGTAGCATTTTCTTTGACAGATGTGCTGACTGCTAGATAAGTAACAGTTACACGTAGATAAACACTCGTACAGAGATCAAACAAACGCCAACACAAACATACAGATAAAAAAAAAAAAGATGAAAGTAAAGACAAGAACGGATCTAGACTTGTCACACATTAAACACCTCATATCACTTAACACCAAAACTCTTATTTACCATCTACTTCTTATCATTAAACCAACACTGACTCACCGGCCCCTACCAGCCCACCACCTAACCCACTAACCCCACCATTAACCCACTACCACCCCACCACCACCCCATCTCTCTGTGTCTACCCCGTCAGCAGTCAGTCACCTCCGTCAGTACCAAGTCAAGCTGTCAGTTGGCATACTCTATACCAGCGTTTCCCAACCAATGGGGTGCTGAAATCTATTATAGGGGGTGCTGGGAAGTAATGCACACACTTCACTTTCTTTTATCCTTCTAATAACAAGATTTTAGTCACAGGTGCTGTTCTGCTTAGTCATGGCAACAGGGGTGCTATGGTCGGAAAAGGTTGGGAAATGCTGCTCTATACCCTACGCTTTCTCTCTCCTTTCAGTGTTCACCTGGGCTCTTTCATTGACTACCTGAAGGCGCCTCGCTGTCCCCGCCCCACCTTCCACCTTCAGGATATCCACAGGTAGATATATAGTGTGTACGATTTCTATTAGTACCAGGTTGCGTTGTTATTCTGTATCTGTATGTATTTGTTCGTGCGTGTGTGTGTGTGTGTGTTTGTAAATGTGAAGAAGGAGAATGGAGGAGAAGTAGGAGGAGGAGTAAAAACATATAAAATCAGAGACACTTAACAAGTGACGAAAACAATATTAACACCAGCAGGACTAGCAACAACCAACATCAACAAGAACCACAACAACAAACAAACAAAGTAAACAAACAAATGAATAAAGATAAGGAAAAACAATACGAGGAGAAAGACGGGACAAGAGAGGAGGAGGAGGAGGAGGAGGGTAAGAAAAATAGAAAAAAGACAGATAGATAGATAGATAGATAGATAGATAGATAGAGAGAGAGAGAGAGAGAGAGAGAGAGAGAGAGAGAGAGAGAGAGAGAGAGAGAGAGAAACTTTGTAGGGTGTATAAGGAAAAGAGGAAAAATCTTGTGTTATTTATGAGAGGAAAGAAGAGGAGGAGAGCAGGAGGAGGAGGAGGAGGAAAGATATCCTTCATGCAGTAAACATTGCCTAATAAGGAGGAATGCACTTGCAGCCTCTCATCTCTCGAATAAAACTGATTTCGTGGCTGTGATTGTGGTGGTGGTGGTGGTGGTGGTGGTGGTGGTTGAGGTAATAAGCGTGCTGGTGGTTGTGGTTGTGGTGGTGGTAGTGGTAGTGATTCAGAAGACGTGACTCATGTAGCTCTTTTAGTGTTTGGCAGTAGTAGTAGTAGTAGTAGTAGTAGTAGTAGTAGTAATGGTAGCAGTAGTAGTAATAGTGGCAGCAGTAGCAGTGGTAGCAGCAGCAGTAGCAGCAGCAGCAGCAGCAGCAGCAGCAGTGCAGTAGTAGTAGCAGTGGTGGCAGCAGCAGCAGCAGCAGTGGTGGTGGTGGTGGTGGTGGTAGCAGTAGTAGCAGTAGTGGTGTAGTAGCAGTAGCAGTAGTAGCAGTAGCAGCAGCAGCAGTAGCAGTAGCAGTAGCAGCAGTAGTAGTAGCAGCAGTAGCAGCAGTAGCAGCAGTAGTAGTAGTAGTAGTAGTAGTAGTAGCAATTTAGCATCACTTCTCACTACGTTAACCTCTAACTAAGTATTCACGGTCAACAACCACCACCACCACCACCGCAACCACCACCACCACCACCACCACTATCACTATCATCACCAACTCTACCACTATCATCACCACCGCCACTGTAGCTTATGTTGTGCTTGATGCATACTCCAGACCACCACCGCTACTCCCCTCTCTCTCTCTCTCTCTCTCTCTCTCTCTCTCTCTCTCTCTCATCACGTTATTTTGGTTCTTTCACCTAAAAGTCAACCTGTATTTTCTTTTCTCTTTCTTTTTCATCCTTTCATTCCCTCTTCTCTTATTCGTTCACTCTTATCACTGTTTATTGTCCTTAATTTCCTTTTCCTTCTTTTATTTGTGTTTTCTTTATCTGTCTCTTCATAAATTATCCTCCTCCTCCTCCTCCTCCTCCTCCTCCTCCTCCTCCTCCTCCTCCTCTTTCTTGATCTTTCAGGTTTACGTCCTCCACTTATATTAATTTTCCTCTTCCCTCACTCATCTCAATTCTTTCCTCCGCTTGTCTCTGTTTCCTCCTCCAAAACCTTTCTTCTTCTTCTTCTTCCTTTTACTTTCTTCTCCTCCACTTTCTTCATTCTTGTCCTTCCATTATTCTGTTTTTATTTCGTCTTTCTTGCTTCTTGTCCTTTCCTTCTCTCATTCCGTTTTTTTTTTTTTTATGTTAATCCTAGTTGTCTTTCATTCATATTTCTTTATGTTACTCCTTTATTTATTTTTCCATTTCTTCTTCTTCTTCTTCTTCTTCTTCTTCTTCTTCTTCTTCTGCTCTCCTTATTACACTTTTTGCTTCATTTTGTGGTTTCTCTAACAATCTTTTAAATCGCTCTTCCTCCCACCCTTGCTCTTCTCTCTTCTACTCTCTTCTCTCTCTCTCTCTCTCTCTCTCTCTCTCTCTCTCTCTCTCTCTCTCTCTCTCTCTCTCTGTGCTTCTCCTCCTTATCTCCTCTTTGAAATTCTTCCTTCTGTTCGTCACCGCCTATCCCTTCTTGTTCTCCTGCTTCTCTTCCTCCTCCTCCTCCTCCTCCTCCTCCTCCTCCTCCTCCTCCTCCTCCTCCTCCTCCATTCACAGGTAAACGGGCCTACGTAGCTGAAATCACTGTCCCATGACGTCACCTGTCCTTCCCCCCCATGTCTCACCTTCCCCTCCCTTTCCTTCCCTTACTCCTTCCCTCCCCTTTCCTTCCCCTCCCTTCCCCCACCGTATCCTTTCCCTCCCTTCTCTTTTACCTGGAACGGAAATAAGTTGAAACAAAAAAGAATGGAGAGAGAGAGAGAGAGAGAGAATGAAAGAAAAAGGCATGGCAGGCGTGAAGGTCATTCGCCGTGTGTGTGTGTGTGTGTGTGTGTGTGTGTGTGTGTGTGTGTGTGTGTGTGTGTGTGTGTGTGTGTGTGTGTGTGTGTGTGCGTGCGCGCTCGCTCGCAAATTATTTTTTGTTAGATAATCATCTATCTGAATGAAACGAAAGTGTTATTTTCTGTTAGTTTTACCTCCTTCTCCTCCTCCTCCTCCTCCTCCTCCTCCTCCTCATCCTAATCATCCACATTATACCACCACCGCCAACGCCTCCTCCTCCTCCTCCTCCTCCTCCTCCTCCTCCTCCTCCTCCTCCTCCTCCTCTCACCTTGAATCAAGCCTCATCTTCATCCCCTCCCTCTCGCTCCCTCTCCCTCCTTCCCACCTTTCTCTCCCCCTTCACGCACACCCAAGAATGCGCATCCGTTAAGAGTTAGCCTACAGAGAGAGAGAGAGAGAGAGAGAGAGAGGATATGTTTGTGTGTGTGTGCCTCGGAAACTTTTCAAGACAATGCAATCAATGTTTCCTTTTCCCACACCCACCCTTTTCTCACGCTCCTCCCACTCTCTCTCTCTCTCTCTCTCTCTCTCTCTCTCTCTCTCTCTCTCTCTCTCTCTCTCTCTCTCTCTCTCTCTCTCTCTCTCTCTACTACTACTACTACTACTACTACTACTACTACTACTACTACTACTACTACTACTACTACTACTACTTGAGCTCCTTGTATAGGCCTTTCCTAACTCTTATCTCTTCCCCTCACCTCGTTATCTCCCTCTCACTTCCCCTCACTTCTTCTCTTTTCGTAATTTCCCTCTCTAATCCTCGTTTTCTTCCTCCTCACTCTGCATTTCCTTCAGTTTCCTCTCTCTCTCTCTCTCTCTCTCTCTCTCTCTCTCTCTCTCTCTCTCTCTCTCTCTCTCTCTCTCTCTCTCTCTCTCTTCATATTCGTTATTTTCTTCCTTACTCTCCCTTTCCTTTCTCTCTTATCGCTTACCGCATTCCTCTTCCTTCCCCTCTTCTCTCATGCTACTCTCGTTTATTCTCCTTACTCTTTCTCCCTTTTCCATTTTTGTTTTTATTTTTTGCCCCTTTTTTCACTGAGATATTACAGTTTTATTTCCATATTTCCTCTTCATCTCATACTCTTCCTCACTGTCCTCTCTCATATTCTTGTCTCGTTCCTTCTTTCCTCTTTAATACTCTTCTACCCTTCTGTGTCTATTTTTCTCTCCTACTTCATCCTTTCTCCTTCCTCTTTCTCCTCTTCCTCCCTCAGAGCTCCCATGACTGTTTCCTTCCTTTCACCTCCTCTCCCATATGCTAATTCCTCTTGGTTGTCTCAGTATTGCAGTCCTCATACAGTCTTCAGTCTCACCTCCTCTACAGTCCTCATACAGTCTTCAGTCTCACCTCCTCTACAATCCTCATACAGTCTTCAGTCTCACCTCCTCTACAATCCTCATACAGTTTTCAGTCTCACCTCCTCTCCCACGTGTGAATATTTATGGGTTTGTCTCAGTATTACAGTCTTCATACAGTCTTCAGTCTTGTTCCTCATTGCCTCTTTCTCTCTCATGGTCAGTCTAGCCAGTGGTGAAGTGAGTGTTGTGATGTAACGTGGGGTGTCAGCTGGTTGCCTCGGGAAGTGACCTCATCTCTTCTTCCTCCTCCTCCTTATCTTTCTTCCTCCTCTTCCTTCTCCTCCTCCTCTCCTTCATCTCATGTTTGCATCTATCACTCTCACCCTTCACCCCTCGACTGTGTGTGTGTGTGTGTGTGTGTGTGTGTGTGTGTGTGTGTGTGTGTGTGTGTGTGTGTGTGTAATTCACTGTTTGATTCACTGTTTGATCTGCTGCAGTCTCTGACGAGACAGCCAGACGTTACCCTACGGAACGAGCTCAGAGCTCATTATTTCCGATCTTGGGATAGGTCTGAGACCAGGCACACACCACACACCGGGACAACAAGGTCACAACTCCTCGATTTACATCCCGTACCTACTCACTGCTAGGTGAACAGGGGCTACACGTGAAAGGAGACACACCCAAATATCTCCACCCGGCTGGGGAATCGAACCCCGGTCATCTGGCTTGTGAAGCTAGCGCTCTAACCACTGAGCTACCGGGCCGTGTGTGTGTGTGTGTGTGTGTGTGTGTGTGTGTGTGTGTGTGTGTAAATCATCTCAGTCCTACCTACGGAACGCCGCGCTGTCCACTTACCTGCCTACTTTTACCTGCGATCTACTGCTGCTCACCTGTTCACCTCACTGCATATCTGTCACCTGCATCTCCTCCTCCTCCTCCTCCTCCTCCTCCTCCTCCTCCTCCACATTCCAATAGCCACACCCTCTTCTCTTCCGTATGTCTATTTTTTTTCTTTTTTTTTATTTATTTTTTTCTTGTCAATATGTTTAACCGAAAGAGAGACATAAGTAAAGTATCTATGAAATTATTCTCTCTCTCTCTCTCTCTCTCTCTCTCTCTCTCTCTCTCTCTCTCTCTCTCTCTCTCTCTCTCTCTCTCTCTCTCTCTCTCTCTCTTTTTTTTTTTTTTATTTAAACAAAACTTAATACAAAGGAACATGTACCCAAAGGCGCACTGTCGTGTGCTACCTATTCTAAGGGTACTACAATCTATTTCTCTACAATATTTACAAGACTTAAAAATAGATAATATACAAGATGGTCAGCATGCAAATGGAGCACTCTCTCTCTCTCTCTCTCTCTCTCTCTCTCTCTCTCTCTCTCTCTCTCTCTCTCTCTCTCTCTCTCTCTCTCTCTCTCTCTCTCTCTAACCGTCGTCCTTCCTCTCTTAAGTTCCGGTTTTCTAAGATTTGAACTTAATACGACAGGAAATGCTCCTTCTCTCTCTCTCTCTCTCTCTCTCTCTCTCTCTCTCTCTCTCTCTCTCTCTCTCTCTCTCTCTCTCTCTCTCTCTCTCTCAATTCCTGTCCCGTCCCGCCCATTCTGCTTCTTTACTCATTTCCTCCCATTATCCTCCTCCTCCTCCTCCTCCTCCTCCTCCTCCTTCTTTTCCAGTTTGGTCAGGTAAAGAATTTTCCGGAAAACATCGAATAAAAAAATAAATATGAGAGAGAGAGAGAGAGAGAGAGAGAGAGAGATCAACGGGTCACTTCAATCAGTAATATGACTCATCTTTCAACCACCACCACCACCACCACCACCACCACCATCACCACCACCACCACCATCACCACCACCACCACCACCACCACCACCACCACCACCACCACCACCACCACCACCTTCACCTGGCTACCTTATGTATAGCTCAGGTGTGGCGCGATTAACCACACCTGTGCCTTCTGCAGGTGAGGGAATGACGTGGAGAGAGAGAGAGAGAGAGAGAGAGAGAGAGAGAGAGAGAGAGAGAGAGAGAGAGAGAGAGAGAGAGAGAAGGTGGTTTTCAGTCAGCTATGCGGGGGGTTATGCTTGTGGTAGGAGTAGGAGGAGGAGGAGGAGGAGGAGGAACTTCAGATACTTAGAGGAGGGAGAGAAGTGAGACAGAAATAGGGAGGGTAAGGAGAGAAGGAGGAGGAGAAGGAAGAAGGACGAGAAGAAGGAGAGGAGGAGGAGGAGGAGGAGGAGGAGGAGGTGAGGAAGGGAAGAGGAGGCGGAAAGGAAAATATCTAGGGTTGAGAATGATATTAAGGTCAGAAGTCACAGGGGAGGAAGATGGGGAAGATTTGGGGTGAAAGGAAGAGAGGAAGAGGAGGAAGAGAGGGAGAGAGGAAGAGAGGGAGGGAGTCAGAAGATTGGGGATGAGGTGAGGGAGATAGATAGAAAGATAGACAGAGGATGAGAAAGGATAGATAGAGGATGAAGAAGGATATACAAAGAGATAGATGGATAGATAGATGATGAAGAAGGATAGATAGAGAGATAGATAGAGGAAAGGATAAAGAATAGGGTAGATTGGGGAATATGGTGAAGAAAGAGGAATAAAGGGGAGTGGACAGTAGGTGAAGGGAGGGGGAATAAAGGGAGTGAGGAAAAGGAAAGAGGGGAGTGAAGGACAGTAGGTGAAGGAGGTTGGGGGATGGAGGGAGTGGGGAGGAGGGGAGTGGAGAGTGAGGGAGAAGGAAGGTTGGGGAGTGGGGAGGAGGGGTGTTGGGGAGGGATCATGTCCTTACGGCTTCTTAGGAATGTCATGTTGGGAATTATGTCAACGTGAATGATGTGTTACCTTTTTTTCTCTCTCTCTCTCTCTCTCTCTCTCTCTCTCTCTCTCTCTCTCTCTCTCTCTCTCTCTCTCTCTCTCTCTCTCTCTCTCTCTCTCTCTCTCTCTCTGTCCTTCACTCGAGTGTCCTTCTGTACCCTCTGACTTACCTCCTCCTCTTCCTCCTCCTCCTCCTCCTCCTCCTCCTCCTCCTCCTCCTCCTCCTCCTCCTCGTGATATATAAACATCATCATCACACTCTGTTCTTTGCCGTGTTCTTCTCTTTTTCAATTTTCTAGCATTTTCCTTCCAATTCTTTCTCATTCACGAGTCATGCTCCTCCTCCTCCTCCTCCTCCTCCTCCTCCTCCTCCTCCTCCTCCTCCTCCTCCTCCTCGACTTCTTTCTACTCTTTAAACAAGTGGAAAAAAAAATTGAAGAATGCACACACACACACACACACACACACACACACACACACACACACACACACACACACACACACACACACACACACACACACACACACACACACACACACACACACACACACACACACACACACACACGTACACACACACACACACACACACAGACAACGTTTAATTGTAAAGTTCAGGCAATGTTTATTTACTGAAACTGAAACTTATTTACACTCCTACTACCACCACTACCACCACCACCACCACCACCACCACCACCACCAATACTATGACCGTCACTGTTTTTCTTTATCACACACACACACACACACACACACACACACACACACACACACACACACACACACACACACACACACACACACACACACACACACACACACACACACCTCTACACACAGGCATGCGAACCAACACCTCTGTGGCTTCCTTCTGTGAGAGCGTTCCTAGTGGTGCTTCCACGAAAGTATGGAGGAGAGAAGAGGAGGGGAGGGGAGAGAAGAAGGAGAGATAAGGAGGGGAGGAGAGGAAAGGAGAAGGAGGGAGAGGAGAAGAGGGGAAGGAAGAGAAGATGGAGAGGGGAGAGGAGAGGAGAGGAAAGGAGAGGAGGAGAAGGGAAGGAAGAAAAGTTGGGGATGGGGAGAGAAGAAGGGGAGATAAGGAAAAGGAAGGTATGTTAAGAGGAGGAAATGAGAAGAGAACAAGGAAAGGAGGGGAGAGAAAAGGGGAGAATGGTAGAGAAGAAAGGGAGAGATGAGTAATTAGAGGAGGTGTAGAGAACGAAAGGGAGATAGAAGAGAATATAAGAAAGAGAAAGAAGGAGGAGGGGTAGAAAATAAAATAAATGGACAAGGAGGCGGCAAACAAAGAAGAGAAAAAGAAAGAGAAAGAAGAGGAGAGGAAAAAAAAACACGCATAACACAAGAAAAAGGAAAGAAGGAAGAGTAACAGTGAGGAAAGAGGAAGAGAAGGAAGAGGAAGATGACAGGGAGCACGTACAGGAGGAGAGAGAGAGAGAGAGGAAGTGGAGGGGAAGGAAGAGAGGAGGAAGAGAGAGAAAGTCAGGTTGTTTTTGTATCGTGTATTAAACAAATTGTGGACCAGATGGAGGGTGGAATGCAGTGAATGGGTGTGGTGGGCGGGTGCGTGACTAGAGAGAGAGAGAGAGAGAGAGAGAGAGAGAGAGAGAGATGTGTATTTGTTGCATCTCTCTCTCTCTCTCTCTCTCTCTCTCTCTCTCTCTCTCTCTCTCTCTCTCTCTCTCTCTCTCTCTCTTGGTTGCCTCGGTCATGTAAAGTAAAGAGAAGAATGAGAATAGCGAAGAGGAGGAGGAGGAGGAGGAGGAGGAGGAGGAGGAAGAGGAAGAGGAAGACAATGAAGGAAACAAAGGAAGAAAGACGAATAGAGAGAGAGAGAGAGAGAGAGAGAGAGAGAGAGAGAGAGAGAGAGAGAGAGAGAGAGAGAGAGAGAGAGAGAGAGAGAGAGAGAGAAACAACAGAACCGTGACAAGGACGAAGAAGAGAAAATGAGAAAGTACATTGAAAAGAAAAGAAAAAGAATGAAAGAACAAAATAAAAAAGAGAGAGAGAGAGAGAGAGAGAGAGAGAGAGAGAGAGAGAGAGAGAGAGAGAGAGAGAGAGAAGACGAAAGATAATAAAAAGAAAACAACAACAATATTAGTAGCGACCAAATAATGAAATAGAAAGAACGAGGAAGCATAGCGAGTAAATAAGAAGATAAGAGGAGGAAGAAGTAGACAAGAGGTGAGGGAAGAGGAAAAGGAAGAAGAAGAGGAAGAGGAAAAGAAGGAGGAGAAGAAAAGAAGAGGAGGAGAAAGAAGCAGGAAAGAGAAGGAGGAGGAGGAGGAGGAGAAGGAGGAGGAAGGAGTAAATAAGAGAATGAAAGGTGGAACAAGTAAACAAGAGGTGAGGGAAGAGAAAGAGGAAGAGGAAGAGGATGCGGGAAAAAGGA
Source organism: Portunus trituberculatus (assembly GCF_017591435.1). NCBI lineage: Eukaryota > Metazoa > Arthropoda > Malacostraca > Decapoda > Portunidae > Portunus > Portunus trituberculatus. Next base: position 3,078,642 of record NC_059302.1, on the reverse strand, counting down.
GAAGGAGGAGGAGAGAGTAAATAAGAAGATAAGAGAAGGAACAAGTAAACATGAGGTGAAGGAAAAGAAAAAGAGGAAGAGGATGCAGGAAAGAGGAGGAGAAGGAGAAGGAAGAAGAGAAGAAGGAAGAGACACAGAAGCAAGGAAAGAGGGAGTGTGGAGCTGTTTGGCACATGGTATTGTGGCGCAGCTTAAAAATAAATGTCCCGCAAGGATGTTACCTGACACCACCACAGCCAGGTGATGGTGATGGTGGTGGTGGTGGTGACAAGGCTGACAGTGATGGTGGTAACGATGGTGATGGTACCGGTGATGACAGCAGAATGGTGAGAATGGTGCTTGGAATGAAGGTAGACATGCACTGGTTATATGTATCAGTGTGCTGTGTTTACATGCTGATGGTGATGATGATAGTGGTGATAATGATGGTGAGCGTGGAGACAGAGGAATAGAGAAGGAATATTGATTTTTTTGTGTTAATGGTGATGTGCTAGTGATGATGATAGTGGTGATAATGATGGTGAGAATGAAGGTAGAGATGTAGAGAGGAGTATTAATATGTTGCCTCACTTTTTACCTGTTAATGGTGATGATGGTGATGGTGATGGTGATAGTGAATGGTGAAAATGATGGTGAGAATGAAGATAGAAATGTAGAGAGAGGAGTATCATTTAGTTGTTTTTAGTTTTTGCCTGCTAGTGGTGATGGTGGTGATGGTGATAGCGATGGTGGTGGTACATGATAGTGATGATGAAGATAGTGAGAATGAAGATAGAGGTATAGAGAGGAGAATCAATATGTTCCCTCACTTTTTACCTGCTAATGGTGATGTGGTGATGGTGTTAGTGATAGTGATGACAAGGGATGGTAAGGATAAAGATAGATGTGAAGAGATGATAATTTTTACCATGATTTCTTGGGTGTGATTAGACGATTTTATTTACATTATGAAGGGTCTATGGAGGTCACAAGATTAATAATGACTAGAGTCTAGACTATTTCAATCCCTATATAAGTTTCTGAAGCTGTATAAAGTCGAGAAATAGTAGGTAAAATGGCTATGAAAATGCGTGTATGATCCTTTGAACCAGTCAGTCAGTCAGTCAGTCAATTAATCTTCACGCTCCTGTTAATTCAGATGACCACTTATTATATTTCTAGTTCTAATTACAAAAACTTTTATTAATTTCAACACATTCATATCAAATTTGTATCTACATTAACACTTTTTCTATCTGGTCTAATAATTTTTTTTTTCTGAATTGCATCGAAGTTTAAATCACATTCTCTAATTATGGGAAAGCTTGGTATATTTCACAGGCGCCATGCTTCATATAGAGACTTCCACGTAAAGGTCTAAGGGTCTATTGCAGCTTCCCTTATTTCCTTTTGTTCTTATGACCGACCCTATTGTGACGCATTAACCCCTTCAGTACCATGACGCGTTTCATTCTGCTTACTATTTGGCGATTTTATGCAGCTTCAAAAACTCATGTGGGGATTGAAATAGTAAAGGCTGTGGTCATTAATCATCTGACCTCCATTGACCCTTCCTAATGTCAATAAAATGGTCTAATCGTATACAATTCTCATGGTAAAAATGTGTCCCAGTATTGAAGAGGTAAAATCAACCAAACTGTTATTCCATTCGTCTTCTCTAACCACTAACTTAATCCCTTCAGCACTAGGACATATTTTTCACCTTGAGGTTTGTGTACGATTAGACCATTTTATTGACATTAGGAAGGGTCAGTGGAGGTCAGAAGAATAATGGCCACGGTCTTCACTGTTTTAATCCCCCACGTAAGTCTCTGAAGCTGAATAAAATCACAAAATATTAAGCAGAATGAATATGGAAAACCTGTCATGGTACTCAAGTTGTTATGCATAAGTTCCACCAAATACGACTCTGCTAGCTTCATTACACCTCATCTCTCGTATCTTGAATAAAATGAATGAATCAATAAAAGATAAATAAATCAATAAAAAGTTTGCCTGTTCTTAATTATTCACAAGTTATAGCAAATACAACCTTTATTCATTACCACTCTAGCTTCATTACACCTCATCTTTCGTATCTTGAATAAAATGAATGAATAAAATGAATAAATCAATATAAAGCTTGTGTGTTCTTAATTATATACAAGATCTAGCAAATACAACCTTTATTCATTACCACTCTAGCTTGATTACACCCATCTCGTATCTTGAATAAAATTAATGAATAAATAGATTAAAATGCTTGCCACTTCCCTGCCTTGATAGCAACTAGTGTCCATTACTTGGTCGTGTGCCAGCCTGTATCTTTGTTCATGTTCTTCCTACCTTCCTTCCTTTCTTCCTTTCCTCTTTTCTTCCTTCCTTTTATATCATGTTAACCGAAGCGAGATCAGATTTCATCCCAGCAAAACAGTAAAACAAGCCAAGGTCATTTGTGTGTGTGTGTGTGTGTGTGTGTGTGTGTGTGTGTGTGTGTGTGTGTGTGTGTGTGTGTGTGTGTGTGTGTGTGTGTGTGTGTGTGTGTGTGATCAAAAAATGTACAGTAGGAAATAGGTGAAGCCTAGAGCGTGCTGTTGCAGTTATTGAAGCGTGAAATAAGAAACACACACACACACACACACACACACACACACACACACACACACACACACACACACACACACACACACACACACACACACACACACACACACACTGTAGTCAAGCCGTTGGTCATTTGTGTGTTTATACAGTAATCATAAACCGGAGGAGGCCAGCGACTTGAGGCTTGCTTATTATCTCTCTCTCTCTCTCTCTCTCTCTCTCTCTCTCTCTCTCTCTCTCTCTCTCTCTCATCCTGCCAGTGCAACATACTACGTTTCTCCGTTTTCTTACAGATTTTATCTCAGACTATCATGTTACACGGGGGGGTTATCATGGTTATCATCTCTCTCTCTCTCTCTCTCTCTCTCTCTCTCTCTCTCTCTCTCGTCCTGCTCTTCGTACCGTCACCGCAAAGAAATATTCGCGGTCAGGATAATTTTTCTAAACTACATGTCTTTATATCAGGTCACTGACTTTTATTCCACCACCACCACCACCACCACCACCACCACCACCACCACCACCACCACCACCACCACCACCACCACCACCACCACCACTACTACTACTACTACTACTACTACTACTACTACTACTACTACTACTACTACTACTACTACTACTACTACTACTACTACTACTACTACAAGAACTACCATTGCTTCTTCTACCACATTCAGCACAATAAAAAAATAATAATAATAATAATAATAATAATAATAATAATAATAATAATAAATGATAATAGTGATAATAATGATAACAACAAGAACTATCACTACTGTTACTACTGCAACTACCATTCCACTAATCCTACTACTACTACTACTACTACTACTACTACTACTACTACTACTACTACTACTACTACTACTACTACTACTACTACCACTACCAACAACAACATTGGCTGAGCGGAGACGAGTCAGTTCAATTTCCTTCATCCTGGTTGGTGTTGGCTTCTCTTGGCGCCTTCTTTTATCATCTATTTTTAGCTTCTCCATCATCACTCCTCCTCTCTTCTTCCTTTTCTTCCACGCTGTTGTTATTGTTATGATATTCTCTCTCTCTCTCTCTCTCTCTCTCTCTCTCTCTCTCTCTCTCTCTCTCTCTCTCTCTCACTTGTTTTCCTCGTATCTGTCGTTCATTTTCCTACTTCTTGTCACGTCTATTGTAATTTTCCTATCTATTTGTATCCGTGTTCTTCTCCTATCATGATTTTCTTACTTTTCTTACTTCTTTCTTTTTCTATATCATCATTTTCTCATTGCTTCATTTCCTCACAGTTCTCTCACTCCCACCCGTCTCTCTCTTACTCTCTCACTCTTAACCCCTCTTATCTCACTCACTTTTGGGACCATCATCACCTCCCTTGCCTCTACTCGCCTTATCTTAGAAGAGATTCTCATTCATCATTCATTCATTTCTCTTTCATCATGCCTCAACGTTTCTCTCCTTACGCTGGTTCTCTTCTCTCTTCTCTGTTTCTCGCACAAATCAATCACTATCTTTTCCTTCATCGCTTTCTTGTTTTTCTTCAGTGTTTTCTTTTGTTTCGTTGTGTAAGCTTATTTTTTCCTCTCTCCTATTTCGTAACTTTTCTCTCCTGTACGTCTAGCTTCTCTCTCTCTCTCTCTCTCTCTCTCTCTCTCTCTCTCTCTCTCTCTCTCTTCACCTGGTTTTCTTTTTTCTATCATTTAACCACCTAACTTCACTTCCCCAGTCACCTGACTCCTAACTTCCCTTTCCCTTAACTTCTCTTCCCTGTCCGTAATTCATCTCAACTTCCCTTCCCCATCAACTAACTTGGCTACTCATCATTATCTTTTTAGTCTTCTCAATTACTGTTTCCCTCATCCTTTAACTTCGCTTCCCTACATATCCTTCCACAGTGCCTTTCCCTTTGCGTGAATCACCCTACACCTGCATCTTAGTTCTCTTTCTCCATCAACTTCCCTTCACCATAACCTTATTCCTCGCCATCACCTTATTTCTCTTCTTAATTACCAAACTTCGCTTCTCAACAGTTCCTCCCACAATGCCTTTCCTTGCCTGAACCGCCCTACATCTCTCTTAACCTTTCCCAATCAGCTATTCTTCACTGTAACCTTTTTTACTCTTCATCTTACTCATCTTATTTACCATTTCCCTCGTTCTCTAACTTTGCTTCTCAACAGTTCCTCCCACAATGCCTTTCCTTGCCTGAATCGCCCTACCCATCACCTACTCGTACCTCCCCATTCTCTCCCTTCCCGTCCAGCCGCCTGAGTCACGCCGCCCTCCTCCCCGAGAGGTGCGGTGACCTAGTAAGTGAAGTGACTGGCAGCGACTCACGGCTCACCACGCCCCGGATTAAGTCACCACAGGCCACTGCAGACTGACTCACCTCAATCATCTTCTCTTTTATTTTGCTTCTTCTTACTCTTCTTCCCTTCTCCTCCTCCTCCTCCTCCTCCTCCTCCTCCTCCTCCTCCTCCTCCTCCTCCTCCTCCTCCTCCTCCTCTATCATTGTATTCTTAATCTTTTCTTCCTTCATCCATGACAACAACTATATAACAACAATAACTACTGCTACTGCTACTACTACTACTACTACTACTACTACTACTACTACTACTACTACTACTACTACTACTACTACTACTACTACTAATGATGATGTTACTATCAAATATTATTACTTTAAATCGACTGTTTTATTTTTTACCTCAACGTACTTCTTAATGTCCTCCTCCTCCTCCTCCTCCTCCTCCTCCTCCTCCTCCTCCTCCTCCTCCTCTGACAATAACAACACTGATGCTGCTACTGGTTCTTCCTTTGTGTTCATTTTTATATCACTAGTTACTGTAACCACCACACACACACACACACACACACACACACACACACACACACACACACGTCACGTTCGCACTTACATCTCCATCACTACTACACGCTCGCTTTACACGGAAAACATCCTCACCAATGGTTCCCTTCTGCTGGCCCATGACGACACGCAACGAGAGCACGTAAATGTAGCTCTTTTGTACGTGTGTGTGTGTGTGTGTGTGTGTGTTTATTCGTCTACTGCATTTCTTGAGTGTGTGTGTGTGTGTGTGTGTGTGTGTGTGTGTGTGTGTGTGTGTGTGTGTGTGTGTGTGTGTGTGTGAGAGAGAGAGAGAGAGAGAGAGAGAGAGAGAGAGAGAGAGAGAGAGAGAGAGAGAGAGAGAGAGAGAGAGAGAGAGAGAGATCTACCCACTCATTGACACTGACACACACACACACACACACACACGATCACCACTATCAATTTCATCGCACATGAAGGAAAAAAAAAACATGACACGAGAGAGAGAGAGAGAGAGAGAGAGAGAGAGAGAGAGAGAGAGAGAGAGAGAGAGAGAGAGAGAGAGAGAGAGAGAGAGAGAGAGAATTACGTACAGGTATTTCACTAAGCCCAATCCATAACAGTGTTGCTGGACTTACCTGTCTGAAGCACCTGGCAGGTAAATACTAGCGAATCTGTTTATACCGCCTGCACGTCCTTGATGGGTGCCGAGAACACCTGTGCGTGTACGTGTGTGCGTGTGTGTGTGTGTGTGTGTGTGTGTGTGTGTGTGTGTGTGTGTGTGTGTGTGTGTGTATACTCCTCCACCACTCACCTGTGAAGAGAGAAGAGAAAAAAAAATAGTAAAATAGATAATGTGAAAATATGTTACAGCTACGTAGATATTGTAGAGGTTGTCTTGAAAATTGTTTTAAATGGTAATGGTGATATGGTAGTGGTAGTAGTAGTAGTAGTAGTAGTAGTAGTAGTAGTAGTAGCAGTAGCAGTAGCAGTAGTAGTAGTAGTAGTAGTAGTAGTAGTAGTAGTAGTAGTAGTAGTAGTGTGGTGATAGTAGTACCAGTAGTAGTAGCAGTAGTAGTAGTAGTAGTAGTAGTAGTAGTAGTAGTAATAGTAGTAGTAATAATAATAGTAGTGATAGTAGTAGTAGTAGTAATAATAATAATAATAATAATAATAATAATAATAATAATAATAATAACAATAATAATAATGATAACAACAACAACAACCATAACAAAAATAATACCAATGAAACGGTGCAACAAATCATAAAACACTACTATTACTAATGATGATAACAACACTAATAGCAACAGACACGATCTATCATAATTTTCATCGTGCACGTTCATCAAGAGTCCCGATAGATAAACACTAGCCATGCAAACCATCAAGGAGCAATTCACACACTGTTTTTGAGTTAATGTTTGTGTTAGTTGGTCTTTGTTGTGCGTCTAGACTACAGCTACACGACCCGCCCCTCGCGCCCCTGCTTATCTACGAGCAGCCGCTTATTTGTTTAAAGTCTCTCTCTCTCTCTCTCTCTCTCTCTCTCTCTCTCTCTCTCTCTCTCTCATTCTTTCTTCTATTTTCTTCCATTCCTTCTTTTCTTTCTTGTTACCCTCCCAATTCTTACTCAGTCTTTTATTCAACTTTTCACTGTTTTTACACATCGTCCTTCCCTCCTTCCCTGTCTGTCTGTCTGTCTGTCTGTCTGTCTGTCTGTCTGTCTGTCTGTCTGTCTCTGCTCCCTCCCCCTCTCTCTCTCTCTCTCTCTCTCTCTCTCTCTCTCTCTCTCTCTCTCTCTCTCTCTCTCTCTCTCTCTCTCTCTCTCTCTCTCCCATCGTGACTAAAACCCCAAGGCAGCAGCACCAGCAGCAGCAGCAGCAAACTTGGCGTGGTGTCTGGAGAATAATTAGCACATTCCTGCCTCGATTTTTCCCCCAGACCGCCTTGACACCGCCAGGGTTTGCTGAGTCTATTCTTGCGGTTTCATTTTATATCTAACGCTGTCGGAAAGGCATGGAGGAGGAGGAGGATGAGGGAGCGCGGGGATAGAAAGTCAGGAGGTGTTTTATCCTGGGAGTAGGTGAGTAATAGGTGAAATTGTGAGGGTGTGCACGTGCGGTGATAGATCGGAGGGTGGTGTGGGCGTGGTGTGGTGCAGGGTGTTTAAACTGAGTGTGCGGGGATATCGTGTGGGGAAAGGGAAGTGCACTGAATTGTCCTTGGCCATGGACTTGGCATGAGACAGGCATGTCGTGGGCGGGACAGGCGGGGCGGGGCGGGGCGGGGTGAGGTGGGGTCATGGGTGTGGTGGTGAGCGGCTGGATTGTGGGAGTTGGACTGGGGCACCGTTTACCCCAGTCTGAGTGGCCTTGTGTGGGCGTGGGTGGGACACAGCCCAACCCCACCCCATCCCCGGACCCTCGCCGCCCCATGGCTCCTTTCCAACACACGATAGGGCCGCCCAACTTAAGGAATAAGTCTTAATATAGCCAAGTCGGAAGAGGAATAGGTGGTGGTATAGAGAGCTCCTTTGCCCTGCCCTCCCTACCCCTCCCTCGCGCCCCTCTTTGAGTCTTTTTCTTCTGTCATGGACTCCTCAAGGCAACGTCCTTGCTCGTCCGTCACCTTGCACGTCGTTTATTATTTATATAATTTCTAAGTGAGGCAGCAGCACGTCCTAATGTCTCGTCTATTGTGGTTTTTATAGTTTACTATTGTTTCTATTTGGTTTCCTACCGTTTGTTCTTCCCTCCTATGATTTGCTGTTCGCCTCTGCACCATAATTGTCTACGACTCGTGGTACGTGCCACGCTGTCCTGCATGACGAATGGTTCCGTCCTGCACATGCCAGCGATTAGTCTGTAGTTTGTCTCTTCGCCGCTCCCTAACAGACTATCATTTCTTCTCACTCGCAGCATGGTCTAAGAAGTCTGTGGATAGTTTTTATGCACTATTTTGCTCTTTTATCCTCCACTTACTTGCCGAACCATTTCCCTCTCCCTGTAACATATCCTTTGATGCTTGTGATTACACGTTTGATAATGACGTATCTTTATTATGTCAGTGTTTGTTTTCTAGGCTGTTTTGTCCACTTCACCTTAACCCTTCAATACTGGGATACATTTTTACCTGAGTTTTGTGAACGACTGGACCATTTTATTGACAATAGGAAGGGTCTATGGAGGTCAGAAGATTAATGGCCACAGTCTTCACTTTTGATCCCTCACATAAGTTTCTGGAGCTGTATAAAGTCACCAAAGAGAAAGCAAAATGAATATGGAAATGGGTCATGGCACTGAAGGGTTAATTGCTACATCACCTCATCTTCCGTGTAACATGGCGTGTCTTGTTATCTTCTAATTCTATCTCCTGAACTCACTACTATATCTTCTTCCCTGAAAAATACCTTGAGCTTCTTTTTCTTAGCTTCTTCTTGCCTCTCTAACTCATTCTACAGGTTTCTTGACCTCCACAATGATATCACTACTATTTCTTCTTCCCTGAAACATGTACGCATCTACTTTTCTCAGCCTGGGTACTTTTTTTTCCTCTGCGTTGATATCACTACTACTTATCCCTTTGCTTGTTTTCCTCGGTGCTTTACTGCTTGCTCAAGTGTTCCCAATGAGTGTATTAACCTCTGGGCTCTATCTCAAGACATCGTCCCTATCCACGTGGCAGCCACACGTAAGGACATTGGAGGTGTTCGTACCCTTGCTATATTTCCCTTCCCATAACTTATTCTCGTTGGAGCAGATTGTTCATCCTCAGTTGGGCATAACACTATTCAGCAGCCAGGCCAACACTGCCACAACGCACCTGTAGTGAGCTCAGCTGGGGCCACAATTAATAGCTTTTGGAAGGCTGTCAGGAGGGGGAACTAATTTCGAAACCCTTAAGATCTGACAATAGGTTTTTTTTGTGTGTGTGCGCACGCGCTCCAGAATCGACTGTATCGTGCAGGCAGCGGGAAATTTGGCGAGACTAATGGTCCGGGTGATGTATTTTGGCGTGGGGCTATACGAGACTGTAGGGACTCGCTTATATGTTTTGCCAGACCAACTGCACAGTGATATAAATCTAAATTCACAGAAACACAGCTGACTATTTAATGTTCGTCTGCTTACCTATTTATTTCCCTTGCATTATATTAGCAAGTGGGAGTGTTTGTGTTGGCCGGCAGGTGTTCCGCCGCCACAACATTCAAGTAAGTGTGCCTTTATTCAATCTTGCAATCTCTGCCTTCAAAAAACGGACTGTATACGCATTTCCTTGTACCTCGAAGTCAACGTACGACAATCTTCACCTGGAGTACAACGGATGCTGGATGTCTGGCAAGGGTTGTCTGTACACGCACTGCTTTGCGAGTTACACCTACGAAGACGACTCCTCAAAACCTCGAAAATTTGCAACTAGAAATATGTTTGCCTGGCTCGTGTGTTTCGGTACATTAGACGTTAAAAGTGTATCATTGTGCTGCCCCCCCCCGCCCCCAACTTTCTGTCTGTCTGTCTGTCTGTCTCTCTCTCTCTCTCTCTCTCTCTCTCTCTCTCTCTCTCTCTCTCTCTCTCTCTCTCTCTCTCTCTCTCTCTCTCTCTCTCTCTCTCTCTCTCTCTCTCGAATGAACGCTTGTGAAAGAATTAACTACTCGCATCTACTCGCATTCACCTGGTAGCAAATACACACACACACACACACACACACACACACACACACACACACACACACACACACACACACACACACACACACACACACACACACACACACACACACACACACACACACACACACACACATCCGCATCACAACTCAACGCTCATGCACATTCTCGACACAAAAAGCGGATTAGTCACTTCATTCATACTTTCTTCCCAATCATCCTACAACTCTTGCCACAATTAAGCGCTTTCTTTCGCTCTCTCCACTCATTTGTACCACTTCTCTCTTTTTCTCCGCTCCTCATCCAGCAGGAACAGCAAGCAGAAGGTCATTGCCTAAGGTTACGCTGGTTTTTTGCTGTTTTACTCCTCCTCGCGCTCCAGGCTGGCAGTGACGCGACGAGGGGGTGCTACAAGCTTACTTTCTTGCTCCTACGTTATTCATTCCTTACTGAGACTTTCCATGCGTATTTTATAAGGAAATGAATGTGCACTGACTCATTACGGGAAGCAGAGAGAGAGAGAGAGAGAGAGAGAGAGAGAGAGAGAGAGAGAGAGAGAGAGAGAGAGAGAGACTTGACAATAATGCCGTTCAATTAATAGGAATAATAAGCTAATAAAACACACACGCAACACAAACCTCACAATTATACATACAAGTGAGTTAAGTACAATATTCTTTACGTAAACCTTATAAATCAGAGAGAGAGAGAGAGAGAGAGAGAGAGAGAGAGAGAGAGAGAGAGGATAATTTAGGAGATGATGAAAGACAGACGAGGCGAGAGATGGAAATGTTTTGGTTTGGTCTTTGCTTAGGTTGTGGGATCAAGTGTCTGCGCGGTTGCACCAAATAGGGAGGAGGGGCGCAGCGCGGTTTTGGGACGGGTGGGTGTTGGTGGGGGGGCTGAGAAGGACACACTGCTAATGAATGGTTGGTGGACCCGATTTGGCACCGATTACTGCACTGCCCACTCGTTTATGTGTGTGTGTGTGTGTGTGTGTGTGTGTGTGTGTGTGTGTGTGTGTGTGTGTGTGTGTGTGTGTGTGTGTGTTTCTCCGTCATTCCTTCAATCCAAGTGTATCCTCTCATCTCTTTCCTCCTCCTCCTCCTCCTCCTCCTCCTCCTCCTCCTCCTTTCCACCCAAGAATGTTGTCAGAAATAGAGAGAGTTCATGTTTTTTTCTGCAGGAATTCCCAACGTGAAGACACAAATATAAATGTGCTGAAATATGAAGTGAAACGATCACTCACACACACACACACACACACACACACACACACACACACACACACACACACACACACACACACACACACACACACACACACACACACACACACGAGCTCAAGGTATGTGAGAGAGAGAGAGAGAGAGAGAGAGAGAGAGAGAGAGAGAGAGAGTAGAAGCGAAGTAAAGACGTGAAGAAAAGATAAAGAAAGTGAAATGACACAGACAAGAAAAGAAAATATTAATAGATGAGAAAATAAGAGAGAGAGAGAGAGAGAGAGAGAGAGAGAGAGAGAGAGAGAGAGAGAGAGAATTGAGCACCATGGCGGTGAAAAATCAAGATCGTACGAAAAAATAGAATGTCAAATGAAAAAATACTGACTTAAAAGCAAAATAAAAAGGAGCAAAAAAATTATGTGGTTATAGTAAGGACCACACACACACACACACACACACACACACACACACACACACACACACACACACACACACACACACATTCCACGTCGTGTATGAAGACAGACGAACAGACAGGAAATGAACAAATATAAAAACGTAGGTACGAGGAGGAAAGGGTGAAGGATTAGACCATTAGAGGAACCAGCTGAGGAGGAGGAGGAGAAGGAGGAGAGTTAAAGGAAAAGAGGAACCAACAGTGGAAAGACAACGGAGGAGGAGGAGGAGAAGGAGGTGGTAGTGCGAAAAGGAAAAGGGAAGGAAAACTGAGGGTAACTGGAGGAAAAGTTCAGAAGAGAGAGAGAAGACGAATACAAAGGAGATGAAAAGAAAGAGAACGAAGGAGGAGGAGGAGGAGGCGTGCCAAGGGTGTGTGTGTGTGTGTGTGTGTGTGTGTGTGTGTGTGTGTGTGTGTGCCGCCAGAGCTAAAACGGTCTTCTGGTGCCGGTGGTCGTGTCTTCCTCGCCGCCAGCAGGAATAGGAAAAGTGGGTGCACACACACACACACACACACACACGATAGAAATGTCACTTCTGTCGATAGGAAGCGCTTGTGACCAAACTGTGCTTTAAATTTCTCTCTCTCTCTCTCTCTCTCTCTCTCTCTCTCTCTCTCTCTCTCTCTCTCTCTCTCTCTCTCTCTCTCTCTCTCTCTCTCTCTCTCTCTCTCTCTCTCTCGATTTCTAATTCTGGTTCTTTTCCTTCCCCTTTTCTCCCTTTTCCTCCTCCTCCTCCTCCTCCTCCTCCTCCTCCTCCTCCTCCTCCTCCTCCTCCTCCTCCTCCTCCTCCTCCTCTTCCTCTCTTCCACATCATTATCATTAGAATCCTCAGTTTTTCTCTTTCGTTACAGTCGCCGTCTTTCCTCCTTGTCCCCTCTCTTTCCTCTTCTTCCATACATTCCCTCTCAACATTTCCTCTTCCCCCCCTCCCTCCCTCCCTCCTCCTCTCCTCCTCCTCCTCCCAGTTTCCTCAAGTTTCAGTACAGGAAAGGAAACTCACTAACTTATTATTTTTTTTTTTTTTTACATATTCCAAAGGGCATTTCCCCTCACACGCTGTCCCACCCACGTTGACGAGTGGAAGGGGAGGAGGGAGGTGTTTGTCCCCTACCCACTCCCCTCACCCTCCTCTTACCTCACTCCTCCAACGTAGGTGTGAAGGAAGAAAAATGTCAAGGAGGAGGAGGAGGAGGAGGAGGAGGAGGAGGAGAAAGAGGAGGAAAAGGAGTGCAGGTGCGTATGTCTGTGTTATCCAAGCACATGATTAACTTTGTATATTTTTCTCTCTCTCCTCTCCTCTCTTCTCTCTCTCTCTCTCTCTCTCTCTCTCTCTCTCTCTCTCTCTCTCTCTCTCTCGAAGACGGGGATAGGAAAGATGAAGGAGTCAAGGGGAAAAATGTAAGGGGATATCGAAAAATGGGGAAGAAGAGGAGAAAGAAGCAAAGAAAAAGGAAGATACCGGAAATAAAGGAGGAGGAGGAGGAGGAGAAAGAGAAAAGGACTGTAAAGAAGGAGGAAGAGAAGAAGAAGAAGGAGAAATAGAAAAGGATTATAAAGGAAAAGGTGAAGTAGGAAGTGAAATTAAAGATGATAAGAGAGAGAGAGAGAGAGAGAGAGAGAGAGAGAGAGAGAGAGAGGAAGGCAGGCGGTAGGCAGCAGCACTGGCGTCAACCCACCTCGTACAGAAATATCTAAGGGCACCAGTTTCGCCCACGTCCCGCTAGAGGGCAGAGAGAGGGCACGAGGGGAGGCTGCCGGAGGAGGAAAGAGAGAGAAGGCAGAGGAGGTAGAGGAGAAAATGGAGGAAAGGAAGAAGGGAAGTTGTAGAGGGAAAGGAAGAGGGAGACGAGGTAAGATAAAGAGGAACAGGGGGAGGTAGAGAAGAGGGAGAGAAGGGGAGATTAGCAGAGAGGGGAAAAGAGAGGGGAAGTTTTAGTGTAAGTCGTGGTCAAGGAGTGTTATGAGAGAGAGAGAGAGAGAGAGAGAGAGAGAGAGAGATGAAGGTGTGTGTGTGTGTGTGTGTGTGTGTGTAACCATAATATTGTTAGTGAAGGCTGGCACACTCTCTCTCTCTCTCTCTCTCTCTCTCTCTCTCTCTCTCTCTCTCTCTCTCTCTCTCTAACGAGGGCTGAAAAGTACCAACACACAGCATTTCTCAAACTAACGACTTATAACGAGCCATAAAGGATGAAGTTGCTGCCACGTTAATGAAAAACAGTTGAGGGAGGAGGAGGGGAAGGGGAGAAGTGGAGGAGGAGGAGGAGGAGGAGGAGGAGGAGGAGCAAGAAGATCAACACGAAGAAAAGAAGATGAATTACAAAACAATATTAAAAACAAAAGAAAGCAGGAGCACCACCACCACCTCCTCCTCCTCCTCCTCCTCCTCCTCCTCCTCCTCCTCCTCCTCCTCCTCCTCCTCCTCCTCCTCCTCCTCCACCACCACAATAATAACAACAACACCTACTCTATTGTTCGCACCAAGAAGTAACCTCGTCTCTGGGGATAACACGTGGCGAGGGGCCGGTTTGGAGAGAGAGAGAGAGAGAGAGAGAGATTCGTTTACTTTTATGTTCAATTTGTCATTTACGTACACATGTAAGTCAAATATCACCTCACACTTGCATTTACGTACACAGAGACACACATGGACATTGTTTGGTGTACGTGTGTGTGTGTGTGTGTGTGTGTGTGTGTGTGTGTGTGTGTGTGTGTGTGTGTGTGTGTGTGTGTAATTCACCTCGGTCGCCTGCTGGTCACCCAGCCAGTCTTCCCCATTACGGAGCTAGCTCAGAGCTCATAGACCGATCTTCGGGTAGGACTGAGACCACATCAACACACTCCACGCACCGGGAAAGCGAGGCCACAACCCCTCGAGTTACATCCCGTACCTATTTACTGCTAGGTGAACAGGGGCCACACATTAAGAGGCTTGCTCATTTGCCTCGCCGCTTACCGGGACTCGAACCCGGCCCTCTCGATTGTGACTCGAGCGTGCTAACCACTACACTACACGGTGTGTGTGTGTGTGTGTGTGTGTGTGTGTGTGTGTGTGTGTGTGTGTGTGTGTGTGTGTGTGTGTGTGTGTGTTCGCTCTTCCGGTGATACTATGGGTGCACACGTGCCTGGCGTCTCCACGCTATCTTGTCGAGAGAGAGAGAGAGAGAGAGAGAGAGAGAGAGAGAGAAACCTGTTCGCCTAAGCTCACGAAATCACACACACACACACACACACACACACACACACACACACACACACACACACACACACACACACACACACACACACCATGCAGCTGTGTCACACCACCCTTCAGATGCCACATTTTCTCTCTCTCTCTCTCTCTCTCTCTCTCTCTCTCTCTCTCTCTCTCTCTCTCTCTCTCTCTCTCTCTCTCTCTCTCTCTCTCTCTCTCTCTTACACACACACACACACAAACACACACACACACCTTGAGTCACTCCCAGACAGGTGACAGAGGATTGATTGCCCCTCCTTCATTAACCTGCCGCGTGTGGAGATAGTGCAGGTGTCACTTCCACGTTAGGATGTCACTTTTTTTTCTGACATGACGGATGCAGTGAGAAGGACGAGGATTATTGAGAGGAGAGTAATGGCAGAATAGGCAGGTGTCAAAATGTATCACCTTTTTTTTTTAACTATGTGTGTGTGTATTCGTTCATTTGGTTTTTCGTTACGTATTCCAGGTAGATTAATTAGTTTTGTCTCTTTACTGGTGTTTTGACTTATCTACTACATGGCTAAAGAAAATGAATAAGAAAAGGGAAAACACTACTCCTAGATTTCTTTTCTTTTTATTTATCAGCAGTGGTGGCAGGTTCCCGTGACACCAATACCATCAAGAGCCACAAGAACAGCAGCAGTAACATTAATAACGATAACAGCACTACCAAGAACATCCCCATTACTAACAACAACAACAACAAAAAACACAACAACGATTTCATTTCTATCAAAGCAGTGGTAGTACCATCGTGACAGCAATACCATCAAAATTCACAAGAACAGCAGCAGTAACATTAACAACGACAGCAACATTACCAAGAACAGCCCCAGTACCACCACCACCACCACCACCACCACCACCACCAACAACAACAACAACAACAACAACAACAACAACAACAACAACAACAAGAGAGATCGCAGCACCAGCACAAGGAACACCAACAACAGCAAGAACCAGAATACAAAACAGCACCAACAGCATCTCCCTCAGGAAACAGCACAGCACATGATTAAGTGGTAAGCTTCCTTGTACAGTCAGAGAGAGAGAGAGAGAGAGAGAGAGAGAGAGAGAGAGAGAGAGAGAGTGAGAGTGAGTTTACAGTTTCTCCAGTACAAACGTGATGATATGGAAAACGTACCTCATTATTTTTTTATTATTTTTTATTGTTTTCTTTTATACAACCTCGGAATCTGTCAGTTACTTAGCTTTACTTAACTTTAAAATCATTTCCACTTTTTTTTTCTTTCTCACCGTTTTTTTCACTTTTTCAACATGCATAGATTTTCGTTTCCTACTAGACTACTTGGTACACTCAGTATATTCGTGGTTAAGGTGTTCGTTACTCTAATTTCAAAGTGTGTGGTAATATTCCACATTTCTTTTTTAACGTTTGAACTACTTAACCCCTTCAATACTGAGACAAATTAAAAGTAAAGGCTCACTTGATTGTCAGTTCCCTAAAAGGTTAAGAGAGTTAGCCAAAAATCTGGGACAAACGTCTTGAAACCTCTGTCTTACTCCCAGGATCCCGCCTTGCTTCCGTCTCTTTTTTTTTTTTATGGAGTAGGGGAAGCTGGCAAAGGGTAACAAAAAGTAAAAAAGAAAAGGCCCATTTGATTGTCAGTTCCCTAAAAGGTTAAGAGAGTTAGCCAAAAATCTGGGACAAATGTCTTAAAACCTGTCTTACTCCCAGGATCCAGCCTTGCTTCCGTCTCTTACTCTCAGAATCTACGTTAGGTTTCCTCATATCCTCTTCTTTCAACCTCTACAGTCTACACCATGCCCTTCACCGCCCCACTCCTCCTCTGGCCCTGGAGTCAATCCGTCCCAGGGGTGGATTAAATCTTCGCTAATAACATGAGAGCGCCACGTAATGTAATCCAGACGCGGATCAGTTGCATTCATCCCGCCAACGCAGGTCGGTCTTTGCCCTTGGAGATTATTAAATTCCTCTTTAATTCACACGTCTAGGATTGCTAAACAAGCCAACCACCATTGGTTCATTATATCTCAGCTACTAGTCTTACTTCAATTACTCGCTCAATAATACAGGTCGTCTCTTTTTTTAGACTGATTTCTTACTATTTTCAGTTTAACTTTTTTTTTCTTTCATAGAGGTTGTATTTTTTTTTTTCTTATTACGTCTTGTATTTTTGTTTTTACATTTAACTTGTACTAAAACAGTTTTAAGGTATGATTATTACTTGTAGATATGAGGGGAGGAGGAGGAGGAGGAGGAGGAGGAAGAAGAGGAAGAAGAAGAAGAAGAAGAAGAAGAGAGCGTAAGTCACTGAGGATAAGGAGGCATACTTGTTGCTAAGGAGAGAGAGAGAGAGAGAGAGAGAGAGAGAGAGAGAGAGAGAGAGAGAGAGAGAGAGAGAGAATGTGTGTGTGGGCAGAGGAGATGAAGTGCAAGGGTTGGGTGCTTGAGTGTGGGCTGGGGTGGGGGGGTGGGGACAGTGCTTTCTCCTAAGGGTGACCACTGTTCGGCGTGTGAGGCATTGTTGACCAAAGCTGAACAGTGAACAGGCAGCGTGTCACTCGTGGAATTTTGTGAATCTACCTTACAAAAAAAGAGAACATGTCAAACCGTGCCACGTATAAAGTAAACAAATGGATATAAAAAGAATAACAAACTAGTAAACAAAAAAAAAAAACGAAAAAGAATATGTCCGATTTGCTCCAGAAAAGTTTACGAGTACAAAAGCTAATCTCGACAATGAGCGTAATGTTTAATATAATCCTACTATTTTCTTTTAACTCACTAACTTTTCTTCTTACTGTCCAACCTCTTATTTTCTCCAACCTATGCAAGACACAAGATACAAGTGATGAAACTTCCGCCCTGCCACACCATCAGCCTCTCACTGTGCTGCCCTACCCTGCACCAGTCAGTCAGTGTGTGCGTAATAGTGCCGTCAGCCTAGAGAGAGAGAGAGGAGCTCGTGGCTTGTTACTATTTATTATCCTTGGTAATCCTCTACATGGCCACCTCTTCTTATCACCAGTAACCTCAAGTAATCCTATCCTCTCTGGCCTGACATACTTGGTGAATAGACAGTAGGATAAGAATTAAGGGATGGTTCTCTCAGCATACTACAATACACCACACAGCACGTCCACCACCGCCGCCACCATCATCATCCTTCTCATCAGCGCAGCCTCAGTAACGTGATCGCCCGGCAGTGTGTGGTGTGTACGAGTATTCATAAACGATTTGCTCTCTCACCACGCCTTTTTTCAGAGGTCACAGATGATTAGCTTAGTTCTCAAGGGTGTTTCTCGTGTTAATTATGTGAAAGTCTTGTTAATCCGTCATTAGAACTATGAAAACATCATTAAAAACCTACACAATCTCCTTTAGAGGCTAAGAAAATAGTAGACGTGTGGCCCAGAAGTGTTTAGGAACATAGTCCCATCATGCACCTCGCCACACGTCCACTCTCACTCAGCTCTGCCAGACTCATCCCTCTCCGTGACATGCTCGTCTGTGTGTAGGCACGCGGCAGGGTGAAGTGGTGTGAAGGTCGGGGGAGAAGGGGGGGAGTGGGAGCGTTTAATTCTTGAGTACTTATTAATGACAAGCTGGTAATGGTATTCCCGCACCTCGACATCCTCTACCAGCACAGCATGTAAACACCTTCCCGCCCCGCCCCGGGTGTTTGGTGAGCGACGCAATACCTTCATGACGGGGCGTGCTTCTGACGTGAGGCAATCGGAAAAATTGTTGGAATTTCTCGATAAATGATTAGATAAAAGCAGATGAGTGGAGAGATGACACGTCTTTCGCTAGACTGGCCTGAAATACAGATGCGAGGAGGTGGAAGGGAGGCATGACTGGAGAAAGCTGCCGGGGAGAGCCTTTGTCCTGCAGTTGAATCATGGAGGCTGATGATGATGATTAAATTAAACACTGGTGGGCACGGAAGAATCCAGCGCATGGTGCCCTTGAAATAGCTTGATAAGATAGTCTGGCCTGAGGACGACACACATACAAGTATAGCGGAGCCTTGACGTACTGATGGCGCCTTTCATGAGAGTGACGTGTGGCTGTGTCCCCATCACCTCTCCCAGTGTGCCTCGTCCCGGACACCCCCAGTGGATGGCCGAGAGAAAGTTCCCGAGGCGGAGAGAACCACCACCGTCACTTTCCCACGTGCTTGCTCACAGTGGCAGGTCCTCCCCACCACCTACCATCACTCACCTAACCTCTTCATCCCTCCCGCCTTCCTCCCCAAGGGCCATCATGCCACTCAAGGGGTTTTTAAATCGTGCGTCGCTGTGTGTGTTGATTTAACTGTACCTTGCGCACTTTTTGCTTAGTGGCGTGGAGAGAGTGGAGAGAGGTGGAGGTGGTTGGTGGTGGAATGCATAGGGGTGTTGTACTACCCGCTACCTTTTACTACATGTATTACTCTGTGTTCTTGATGCAAAGGATGTTGAGAAACTTGTGTTAGGTGAACGTATCAACTACTGATTAATTAAAGAGAAGTGTTGCAGTTGCTGTTGCATGAAAATAAAAAAGAAAAAAAGTAACGATCTTAATTCTTCAAGTGGTTTGATATTCGACTCTTGAAACTAATATGAAGAAATATTAAAGTTGAGGTTACGAAAGAGAAACACACACACACACACACACACACACACACACACACACACACACACACACACACACACACACACAGCAAGGGAATATAGTAGTTTCAGAGTGTGCCCATTACTGATAGCACAATAGTTTGGTCCGATAACCCTCTCATTATTTCATCAGGCTGGCGTGCTGCAGGGAGGCATTACACGCTGTCACTGTTTATTATCATTATTATTATTATTATTATTAACCAAAGGACGGTATTAACTGGTATACTACTGAAAGATAAGACATGGATTGCTTAGTGTGTGGATTTAGTGCTGATATACACCCGGATACACACACACACACACACACACACACACACACACACACACACACACACACACACACACACACACATTCAAGTAACACATCATGAGGTATTTAGTTCCATCCACACGAAGAGATTGGAGATAGTAAAACAGGTGGATGGGTGTGGCGCAGGGAAGGGCAAGTGGAGGCGAAGGGTGTTGGCGGTGGAAGGCTGGCATAAACATAACGATGAATAAGATGAAGTGTGTGACCCGCTAGATTTGAAATTATGGCGTAAAGATCATGAACCACGTCTCTCTCTCTCTCTCTCTCTCTCTCTCTCTCTCTCTCTCTCTCTCTCTCTCTCTCTCTCTCTCTCTCTCTCTCTCTCTCTCTCTCTCTCTCTCTCTCTCTCTCTCTGTGTGTGTGTGTGTGTGTGTGTGACCTAGCACATCTCACACACCCTCACCATCGTCATCATTTATTTACGTAAGCTTCCCTTACCTACAATTATACACTGCAAACTCAATACGTCACAGTAAACAACAACAACAACAACATCAACAACAGCAAACAGAAGCTAAAGATATAAATAGCCAGATGTGGTGGGGGAGCAAATATAACGAGAAATAAACTTGTATCAGGCGAACCACTACAAGCAATGTCCAGAAAGTTACTAGAAAACAATGAAAATAAATAATTAATGAACAAAACACACTTAGATATAACCACGACAATAGTAGCAGGAGTAAAAGTAATAGTAGCAGGAAGAGTATTAGTAATGGTAGTAGTAGCAGTAGTGGTAGTGGTGGTGGTTGTGGTGGTTAGTCAGAACCTCGTAAATTTAAAGACCAATCGTGACTGCTAATGAGGAAATGAAAGGAGGCAAATCCGGCATGAATGGTCGTGGTGGTTTATAAATACAACAACCAGCCATTATCCCAAGGCGAGGGTTTTAATCGAGAGTAGGTATACAGTTTCGCACGCCCGCACACCTAACCTTATTCGGAGAGAGAGAGAGAGAGAGAGAGAGAGAGAGAGAATTTAGCACATCTGAACAAATTACTTTCTATGATTTTACAAGAGAGAGAGAGAGAGAGAGAGAGAGAGAGAGAGAGAGAGAGAGAGAGAGAGAGAAAGGAAGGCATTTAGTTTACACAAGTCTAGCGTTAGCCTGATATCACGTCTAATTTTACACACACACACACACACACACACACACACACACACACAAAACAATATTATCTTACGAACTCACTTTCCTTCGCCCTTTCCACTACTGTCAGTCAGAGAAGCAGTTAGAGCACTTAATTTCTAACTTCTACTTCATTAACTGGACAACAAACCACAGTCTTTAATTATTTGGCGCATCAGTGGCCTTGCATCTACTTTCCTCTTTCTCTTTCCTTCTTTACTATTATTCAGTTTGTCCTTGTCTCTGTTTCGTGTTTTTATTGATTTATTTATGTGTTTTTGTCTGCATTTCTTTTTATACAATTATCTTCGTATTTTCTATTGTTTTCTGTTACTCACCTCTCTGTCTGTCTGTTTATCTGTTTGTTTATCTATTCTTGGTCCTCGTCTGTATCTCCTACCTCCATCTTTCACCCCCATCCATCATTACTTAGTCCTATCTCAATCTCTTTCTCCACGTGGAAGTACATAACATACATTTCTTTTTGTTCAAGTATGTTTCCTCGCGTCCTCGCTATCTGTCCGCTTGTCCTGTCTGTCTGTCTATCTGTCTGCCTCTGTCTGTCTGGTGCGGTCAGGAATGAAAGGAAATATTTTAATGGTGATCAAAGTATTTCCTGAAAGAGAGAGAGAGAGAGAGAGAAGCCTGTCTGTAACCCGTCGTCTGTTGTTACGTTAGATTAGATAACCAGCGTGTCACCACCACCACCACCACCACTAACAACACCAACAACAGTGTCACCATCACCATTACCGGCACCACCACACCTGATCTATCATTACTATCCTGGTGGGGGGGGGGCGGTTGTTAAAGGTCGGCGTGAGGGAAGTTAAAGGGCGCGAAGGATTTAAACTGCATTGCCAATCATTTCGTATCGCCGAAGCTCGTAGCGTCACAAAAGGACATTCATAC
This sequence comes from Portunus trituberculatus, assembly GCF_017591435.1. Classification (NCBI taxonomy): domain Eukaryota; kingdom Metazoa; phylum Arthropoda; class Malacostraca; order Decapoda; family Portunidae; genus Portunus; species Portunus trituberculatus. The sequence goes on along the minus strand of NC_059302.1, from coordinate 3,056,640 downwards.
CCTCGACTCGCTGATAGCGCGCCTTTGTTTTTAGCGTGACGGAGCCTTTCAATATAGACAAGCGTCAATGAATTAGGTTAAATGAAGTGTTAGCAGTCTCGCTCCCGGCAGCATTGTGACCAAAGCATATGATTGTAGCACTAATGGTTTGATTAGAGGTGGGCCTAATGGTGGTTATAGTTGACGGTGTTACTTGAGGATGTTGCACTGTTATCAACTCTGTAAGTCCTCACCTTCTGGACACAGAGAGGTGTAGCAAAGTCTTTGCCACCCTGCAGCCTGAAGCCCCAAGGGGTCCCGTCAGTTCGGTTTAGCTTAACAGTCGAAATCGACATGACTGGTGTATGTAGAAATGACTGTCCCACGCGAAGACAAGTAAAACTTAGGCCTCGTTCACTGGCCCCTCACAAGACAACACGGCACTGCCAGGACCTGCCTGCCTGCCCGACTCGCCAGATCTGAAGCGAGCAGACGACTGGCAGCTTCGCCATATTGAACTCGCGCCACAATATTCCCAAGCGAGGACCTATAGTGTGCCCTGCTAAACACTACTACATAAATCATTTTTGTGTAGTATTGTGATTCAATCAATAAATTCATCCTCATAATCTAACCATGATGTCATTATCTTATCCCTAGAATTAATTAATCAAATACTATCTGACACATCATGAGGTTGTATCCGTACAAAACATCAGCTTTCAGAACTGTTGCTAAGGCGAAAAGAGGTCGTTTCACCAGATTATTGGACAAATTTCTATTAGTATATAATATCAATTATTGATATGATAACAATATGTGTATTATGTTATGGGATATGTTATAATTCTATGATTATTGCTGCATGTTTTGTAAGAAAATAATTTCATCACTAGGCGATCCAAACACCAATCGGAGAAGAGGACGGAAAAATCAGCCAATGGGAGAAGTTCCCGCGAAATTTGCCTGTGGTCTGTGTAGAAAACGCGCGAAGACATGTAGACCAAGCGGAGCTGACGTCAAACTCGGGCGGAACCAAATAGCGCTGTGATATTAGCATTATTCTCGTCCCTGTCCGTGGTGATTGCTGTATCCAAACCCTAGCCAAGATGTTTGAAGCTCGTCTCGTCAAGGGAAGCCTGCTCAAGAACGTGCTGGACGCCATCAAGGACCTCCTGAAGCAGGCATCATGGGACTGTGCAGACTCAGGCATCCAACTGCAGGCCATGGACAACTCTCACGTGTCCCTTGTGTCTGTGAACCTGAAGGCGGAGGGCTTCGACAAGTACAGATGTGACAGGAACCTTATCATGGGCATGGATCTGAGCAGGTGAGCCACTGAGCTGGTTTACCATGTTGTATGTCGGGCTGGGAAGGCGCCCCCTGAAGTGCCCCTCTATTTTTAATTAGACTTATCAGCTTACCCGTGTTAAACTGTGATATTGTATCGCTATGTGTTTTTATCGTTTGTTTTTTGGGATAAGTGCAACACCAATAGGGTTGTGGCCTGTGAGTGTCGTCATATTAGGTATGGGTGTGGGATGGGGGGATGGCGGGGTGGACGAAGTGATGTTTGTTCCATGTTTTTACCATGTTGAAGTTCCAGGATGCATTTCATATCCTACCACCAGTACATTGTTACTGTGGAGGACACAAAGGGACCTGGAGATTGGGGTGCCACTGAACCCTGTATCTCAAGGTCAGGCGGAGGTGGCTCGGGGGCTCCCGCTTAGGAATGCCCATTGATAATAGCTTTGTCTAGTTTTGTTGTTTGATAACTTACAATAGCGCGATTGGCCTTTAGAGTAATTCTTGGTGAGATGTAAAACAGAAATAAAGACGACTTTTTTTTTATTTTCTTTGTTGTGGCTGTTAAGCCTGATTTGTGTAGAAATGTCAAATATGAGTTAGTAACAGCTAACTTTATCTTTAGCTGATTTACAACTTATTATGTTAAATTAAATTCTTCACATTATGAGACTGACACATGAAACTACTTAAATGAACCAAAAAAAAAAAAAAGGTTATCTCCTTAGTTTATTATAAATTAGTAAACTTACATACACTTTTCAGGCATGAACCATGTTTTAAACTTGTCTTGTCAGTTAAGAATGTCTTAGACTGTGCTATACCTTGTGACAACGTGAGGGCAACTTTGAGGCACTTGTTTCTCAAAGGGAATATGGACCTTCTGAAAAAGAAGATGGGCCAGGAGGACATGGAGGAATAGGAGGATGATCTGTAGATATTAGTTTAGGCTGTGTTTTACCTGAAAAAATAATGCTAAAGGCATTTCTTTGCCTTGTAAAGATTATTGACTCACCTAGTTGGCCATCCCTTATTGCTGTGATGAGGCAGTCAGAAAAGTAGTATATAAAAAAAATAAAGCAAATAGCCCAATTTGTGCTGAAGTGTACATTGTAGTTTAGCAGTTGCACTGGTAAAAAAAAAAAAAAGGGGGGGGCTGCAAGTCACACTGTGGACACCAAAAACAGTGGCAAAGTTGTAGTTGCACCAGAGCTGCTGGCAAAGTCAAACTTCCTCCTGAAAAATTAGTCGCGCCCAGCTGTGCTTGCTTTAACATATTGACTTAATGCCACTTTCCAGCATGTCCAAGATCCTGAAGTGTGCTGCCAACGATGACATCATCACCATGAAGGCACAGGACAATGCAGACACTGTCACATTTATGTTTGAATCAGCCAACCAGGAGAAGGTGTCAGACTATGTGATGAAGCTGATGAACCTTGACCAGGAGCACCTCGGCATTCCGGTAGGTGGCCTGCTTGTTACTGACAACACATTGGTTGTTTTAGCCAGTAATATATTGATGCTACATAAACCACTGACCAATGAGGCACTGCAGTGTTATTCATTTTGAAATTTCTAATTGTTTGATGTCTCTTGTCCCCAGGAAACACAATACGCCTGTGTGGTTAAGATGCCCTCTGCAGAGTTTGCCCGCATTTGCAGAGATCTTAGCAATTTTGGAGAGAGCATATGCATTGCTTGCACTAAGGAGGGTATTAAGTTTTATGCAGCTGGTGATATTGGAACTGCTAATATTAAGGTATGGCTTTGTTCTTGTGTCATGTTGGTTCTAAGGTTAAATTTGGTAATGAAAGAATGGTCTTAAGATTGAAGTTTTCATGTCTATTAAATGTATTGTCCATTGTTCACAAATGCCTTATTTTCACCTGACTCATTTTGTAATAGTGAAGTAGCTTTTTTTTTCCCTCTCTTTCCCCCATTCTCTATGCTTTATGTATTGCTGACACCTCACTTCAGGCAGCATCTCAACAGGGTGCCTGTAGCAGAATATTCAAATATCCCCTTATTGTTTATTTCAGCTCCTTGGCCTCTACTAAAACTTCATTCATACGTCAAACTCCTTACTCCTTGTCAACATAGCCATTCTGTTTGGGCTGCTCATTTTTATCCAATTTACCTCTCATTAATTTACAGCACTTGCATTGGCACTGGATCCTCTGACATGCCTACCTTTCATAATCCTCAGTTCTGTCCATCCAGTACACTGTTTGTAAAGCACTATTTGCAAATATATCCTCAGGGCCTGTCACTTCCACTCTATCCTCCCATAACCTTTTCATGGCTGACTCTCTCACTTCCATTTTTATTCTTTTGTAACCTTTTCATGGCTCCTTACCATATACACACTTTGCTACAAGGGAAACTAGAATCATACACCACTTCTTTCCTTGCAGACTTCGTCTTTTATTTCCCTAGATTCATATCAGATTCACATTCAGTTTCCGTCATTTGTTATATGTATGTCTTGTATCTGCAGCTGGCACAGACGGCATCAGTCGACAAGGAGGATGCAGTGATCATTGACTTGCAGGAGCCTGTGACCTTAACCTTCAGCTGTCACTACCTTAACATGTTCATCAAGGCCACTCCACTTTCCACACAGGTGGGTGGAATGCATACTTTTTTTTTTTTTTTTTTTTTTTTTTTTTTGTGGACTACAAGGGTATTTCATTGCATCTTTGTGTCCAACCAAATAACAGATAATCCTTCATCTTCATGGCGAAACCTTAGGTGGAATTTTCATTTACTTTTTTGTTTATGTAATGTTCTTAATCTGAATACTGTATGCAGATTTCTCTTGAATATATATTATTAGCCAGGAAAGTCTCTCTCTCTCTCTCTCTCTCTCTCTCTCTCTCTCTCTCTCTCTCTCTCTCTCTCTCTCTCTCTCTCTCTCTCATCATGGTAGAAATCTCTACAAATATTCTGTTAGGATGCCACTCCTTTGACTGATCTCCATGATTTATCATCTCAGGTTTCCCTGTCCATGTCCCTCGACGTCCCCTTGGTGGTGGAGTACACGATCCAAGACCTCGGCCACATCCAGTACTTCCTTGCTCCAAAGATTGATGAAAGCGACTCTTGAGTCTTCCGTCCTCTTTACTCATCGGATCTATTCACATTCATAGGCAGGCGCGGACTTTCATTCCTACATTCATATACAAATTATTGTAATGCTTTTTTTTTTTTTTTATTATTATTATTTATTTTTGTTTTATTATTATTATTACTTTTTTTTTTTTTTTTTTTTTTTTTTTTTTTTATATAACCATGCTTACACTTAGATACAGGCAAGATAATCCAGTCAGGGTGTTATATTTCTACATCTATAAGGTGTATTACAAATAAAGCTGATAATTTTTTGTCTGTTTTTACTTCACTGCTTGCATCTTTGTATTGGCATAAAGACAATTGCAGGCTTAAGGACCAGCAATCACTTTGGCTATTGCATTGTTGCCAGACCCCTCAGTTTCCAGATGGCAGTCTTTCATTTCAGGGCTGTGTGAGAACTTTGCTACTATTGTTGTTTCCCAAGCAGGTTCTCTCTCTCTCTCTCTCTCTTTCTCTCTCTCTCTCCTCTGTACCAGTAACTAGAGAGCCACGTCTGATTCTAAATCGTCTTTTATTCCTATTTGAATGTTGACAGGAACATACTGTTCCTTAAACTTATTTATATTCATAGACCTATCCCATAACGCCTACAACCAATGCATTTCTACATCCATCTTCATGTCAGTTCCCAGATGCTTGAACTTGTCTTTTGTTCTCAATTCTGATTTCCCCATTGTGCATTCTTCCTACAAATGTCATACTCATCCTGAGGTATCCTGAGGTTTCGCCTGCAGGCATACCTTCCAAAAAGTGACGTACATCATGTGTTTTAGAAGTCGAGGAGGATTTCCCTATATAGCCCATGGCAAGATTTCCTCAATAGATCCATGAATGTAGCATGTATCTCCATATTTTCCTCATTAGTATATCATCGGTAAAATTTTTGTAATGTATACTCTTCCTTGCCTAAATTCCCATTTCTCGCAGACCTTTATCTGTTACATCCACCTGCCTCACTCAATAATAACTTCCCTTTCCATAGTTCTTACTCTTTCTTGGCAGTTAAAACGCAAGAGTAAAACAATGTAATAATCTACCCCCCCGCTCTCTCTCTCTCTCTCTCTCTGTGTGTGTATTTACCTAATTGTAACATACGGGAAAAGAGCTATGCTCGTACTGTCCCGTCTCCATATCTACTAATGTCCAGCTTTTTCTTAAAATCATGAATATTCCTTGCGTTGACCACTTCCACGTCTAAACTATTCCATGCTTCCACCCTTCTATGAGGGAAGCTATATTTTTTCACATCTCTCCTATAAGTGGCCATTTTTAGTTTTTTCCCATGCCCTCTCGACATTCTTTCATTCCACATACACAGATCTTCCCTATCCATTTTTCCATGCCAATCATCACTCTGTATATTGCTATCAGGTCTCCCTTTCTTCTGTTTTCCAGGGTCGGAAGTTGCATTCTGTTCAGTCTGTCTTCATAAGTCAAATCTCTTAAGTCAGGCACCATTTTTGTTGCAGCCCTCTGTACTTTCTCTAGTTTCCTTATGTGTTTCTTTAAGTTCGAGCCCACTGTATTGTTGCATATTCAAGCCTCGGTCTTATCATTGCAGTAATTATTTTCTTCATCATTTCTTCATCTAAATATACGAACGCCACTCTTATGTTCCTCAATAAGTTCAATACTTCTCCAATTATTTTGTTTATATGTCTCTCTGGCGATAGGTCATTGGTAATTGTCACCCCAAGGTCTTTTTCTTCATGACTGGTTTTATGTCTTCATTTCCTATCTTGTACATACTCCTGATTCTTCTTTCACTCTTGCCAAACTCTAATTTCTTGCATTTTGTCGTGTTGAACTCCATTTGCCATGTACAGCTCCATTTCCATATTCTGTCCAAGTCTTCCTGGAGTAGTTCGCAATCTTTGTCACATCTCACTTTTCTTAACAATTTTGCATCGTCTGCAAATAGGCTCACATAACTGGACACCCCATCCACCATGTCATTTATGTAGACCGCGAACATTACTGGTGCCAACACTGATCCCTGTGGAACTCCACTCTCCACCAAGCCCCATTCTGATGGTCTGTCCTTAATTATTGTTCTCATTTCTCTTCCTACCAAAAGTCTTCCATCCATTTTAGTAAACTGCCATGCACTCCTCCTACCATTTCAAGTTTCCAGATCAGTCTCCGTGTGGTACCTTATCAAAGGCCTTTTTAAATCCAGATATATTCCATCAGCCCAACCATCTCTTTCCTGTATTACATCTATCACCCTCGAATAGTAACATATCAGGTTTGTCGTGCATGAACGCCCTTTTCTAAAACCAAATTGACACTCACAAAGTATGTCATTTTTCTCCAAGAAGTCTGTCCATCTATTCTTCACCACCCTCTCACACATCTTAGCTACCACACTTGTAAGTGACACTGGTCTATAGTTCAATGGGTCTCTCTTGTTACCTGATTTATAGATTGGGACAATGTTAGCTCTTTTCCAGTCTTGGGGCACTACACCTTCCCTTAATGAGGCATCAATTACTTCACAAACTTTTTCTGCCAGTTGCTCCCTGCATTCTCTTAAAATCCATCCTGATACCCCATCAGGTCCCACAGCTTTTCTCACTTCTAAACTCCCCATCATATTCTTGATCTCCTCCACAGTTACTTGAAACTCCTTCATAATCCCTTTCTGTTCCATTACCAGTGGTTTGTCAAAAGCAGTCTCCTTTGTGAATACCTTCCGAAAGCATCCATTCATAGCCTCTGCCATTTCCTGGGATCCTCACTGCATACTCCATTTACTTCTAAACTTTCAATACTTTTCTATTTTTGATGTTGTTGTTCACATGTCTGTAAAAAGCCTTGGTTGGTCTTTACATTTATCAATTATATCCTTTTCTTGTTTCTTTCTTTCTTCTCTTCTAATCAACACATATTCATTTCTTGCTCTTTTGTAACTTTCCCACTGCTTAATCCGTCTTTTCCTTCTCCACCTCTTCCATGCATCCTCTTTTCTTGTTCTAGCCTTTTCACATCTATCGTTAAACCAGTCCTGCTTTCCAACTTCTCTATGTTGTCTTATTGGTACAAATTTTTCTCACCTTCTTTGTATATTTTTATAAATTCCTTCCACTTTTCATTTGCTCCTTAGCACTCTTGAATTTCATCCAATTTGTCTCTTGAAAGAATTTCTTTAGGTTTCCAAAATCTGTCTTGGCATAATTCCATCTTCCCACTTTATATTCTTCATTTCTTCTAGATTTCTCTTCATCTATCACCTTGAACTCCAAAACTGCATGATCACTCTTGCTAAAGGGCACTCCACCCTCATCTCCTCAATGACCATTGGCTCTGTACTAAAGACCAAGTCCAGTCTTGACGATGCTCCCTCTCCTCCAAACCTAGTATCTTCTTTGACCCACTGAGTTAACACATTTTCCATTGCCAGTGTCAATAGTGTATTTCCCATGTTGTCTCTGATCCTTCCATTGACCAGTCCTCCCAACACACCTCTTTACAATTAAAATCTCCCATCATTATAGTTCGTTCACAGCCACCCAACATTTCTTCCAGACATGTTCCTGTATCACTTATCATTTCTTCATATTCCTGTACTGACCATGCATTTGTCTTAGGTGGTACGTACACCACTATGTAGTGCCTCTTTTTCCTTCATTAGTTTCTGCTCTGATCTTTAGCACTTCTGCCTTTCCCATACCTTCTTTCACTTGATCCACCTTTATATCTTTTTAACCAGCAACATCACTCCTCCTCCCATCTTACCTACTCTATTTCTTTTCCAAACATTATATTTCCTTCTCCAACCATCATCAGGTCTTCTCCTCTCTCAGTTTTGTTTCAGTAAGACCCACAATATCTGGGTTCTTGTCCTCAAGTAATCGTTGAGTTCTAAAATCCCGATATCACTCCATTTATGTTGGAATACATTACATTCCGCTCATACGTAAGTTTCTTTAGTCCTTTCTTGCTGTACTTTTCTGGGTTATGAACCACTTCCTCAGTCTCATAACCAAGATTCTCCAGAAAAACTTTCTTCTCCTCTTCTGTCCTCTCTTCATTTTTTTTCAAAGCCTCCTTTCTCAACTCATTTAACATTTCTCTTTCCTTTTCACCGAGATCTCTTCTCAACCAAATCTTCCTTGTTGTTTCCTGCTGGGCTAGCCTCCATGACTTCTCCACAAATTCATCTACATCCTTTTGTGACTTAAGTTTGATTCTTATTGGCCTCATACCTTCTCCTGTGAACTTTCCAATTCTATGGAAGTGTGTGTGTGTGAGTAAAGGCAGTCGATGAGATGGCAATGACACATGTGATGTTATAATAGATAATTTTAGTCGTAGTCCCTTATGATGGATAAAGACACCTGTATGTGACGCTAAACAGCTGTAAAAATGAATTGATAATAGACGTATCACAATGAATAACATCGCAATACGTGAAAAAAAAAATGACATTAGTATTTACAGAGTGAAGAACTATTCTGAAATATACACGGAGATTCACTGTTTGATCTGCTGCAGTCTCTGACGAGACAGCCAGACGTTACCCTACGGAACGAGCTCAGAGCTCATTATTTTCGATCTTCGGATAGGCCTGAGACCAGGCACACATCACAGTGTGCACCGGGACAACAAGGTCACAACTCCTCGATTTACATCCCGTACCTACTCACTGCTAGGTGAACAGGGGCTACACGTGAAAGGAGACACACCCAAATATCTCTACCCGGCCAGGGAATCGAACCCTGGTCCTCTGACTTGTGAAGCCAGCGCTCTAACCACTGAGCTACCGGGCTCATTAGATGTAAATGACCACAACAGTGACACTGGCTTCACGAGAATTTATCTGATCTGCTTCAACTAAACAATATAAATGGAAACAGTCGTAAGACACAGAAATGGGAGTAAAAGACCACGGGTCACGACGTAAATAACTTGCAAGGAAAGGGCGCCGTTGCGAAGAGAGTTCCGCTTCTGAAGTTCTCGGCGCCTGCAGTGTTGTGTGTGGCCTGGGACTGGGACTGACTGGGAGTAAACATGACCCTTCCTGCACCGGGCCACTCCACGCGCCGCCAACATTTCTCCACCCACCCAGTGTTGTGATACCGGTGTAAACATGAGCCACGTGGGATTCACCAGGTAAGTAGTCAGCGTTTCTTCATTGGACTGTACAACGATAGCAAAATCAGACGTAGGAAAAAAGATTACATACGTATATAGATGTAGTATATACAAGGTGCGTTATTTCGATTTATTTAGTTTTTATGTTAACGTTCAAGATTTACGCTGCCTGACTTAGTAGACGTATCCGTTATTCATTTCTAGTGAACAATTTCCTGTGTAAGATGAGCGCTAGTTAGTACCTAGGTATGCATGAATCTGTATGTAGTACACTTGTGTTAAGAAAGTATATATTGGTAAATGTTGCCGATATTCTATTGCCGTTCCCTTCCAGGACAAACAAGACTGGGGGCCTGGTGGGGAAGTGGTGCTTTAGGGTAGGGCTCTGTCCCCAACAAGTTGTGTTTCTGGTGCTAAAACTCTTGACTGCAAACAACATTATAAAGAGAATTTTGAAACAAATCTGTTAATGAAAATTAATATTGATCTTTTAGTGCCTAATTTTTAGTCATTTATATATTTATTTATTTATTTATTATTATTATTAATTTTTTTTGAGACATTCCTTCAATAAGCGACACACTTACATACTATCCAAATTGTTATCTACCTACCAGTCTTCTAATATATATATATATATATATATATATATATATATATATATATATATATATATATATATATATATATATATATGGTTGGTAAACTTTTCAGTGCTAGGGCCACATTAAAAGATCACAATCATGTTGGGCCACATACTATATTTCAAATGTTAATTATTATATAATATTTGAAATGTAAAATGAAAGGCTGATAAAAAGAGAGCCACTCTCCCATGCATATGCACACCTGTGGGAGAAAAATGAAATGCTCACAATTACTATTTGGCATTGTTTATTATTTTTTTCTGATTTGCTAACATTTGTCGGGCCACATGTGGCCCGTGGGTCATAGTTTGCCTACACCTGATATATATATATATATATATATATATATATATATATATATATATATATATATATATATATATATATATATTGAGGACTGAGGATCAGCACAATGTACTGATAAACAGTTAGGTATGTGAGTCTGATTGTGTGCCTGGTTCCCAGTGGTGAGGAGCTGCTGAGGGTGCGTAACCGTGACCAAACTCTGCTACCCAGTAGTGAGAAGGTGGATGAGGCTGTAGGGTCATGGATGGAGGAGAAGATGGTGGAATCTCGCCTGCAAGAGCATCGCACACTGCTGGAGGAACCAAAAATTGCCAGAAAGTAATGTTACAAGATTATAAATTCCATAATGTTTATAGACTAATGGTGTATCTTTCATTATTTGAAGTTTGAATTTTTTTTTTTACTTGTGGCCATGTACCTGAAGATGTAGAAAAAAACTTGATGAATTACTTTGTATTTCAAGGTAGTGTGTCACTCCATCAAACTGTGTTCATTTATATCAAAACTTGTGATGTAGGTGCTAATTCAATAAGATCTGCACTTTTCCAAAAGGGACCAGCTACCAAGTGGGGAGTGGCTGCCAGAGTCCAAAATGGTGAAGTTGACTCGTCCTGGCAAGTTCTGGCACCACATGGGTGCTGAGACAGACATTGGCATGTGTTTGTATCCTGAAGAAGCTGTCTACCTTATTGACACTGTGAGAGCTTCATTTTGAGTCTTTTGTACTGAAGTGTGGGTTTGGAGTCTCAGATAGCATGGAAATTGATAAGAGGCATAAAGCCAAGTAGGTCCCACTACTTGTCGTTTTAGACTCTCCATAAGTTTTGCGTTAAGCTTTATTTAAGAGGAAGTCCAGCAAGAAGATTGAATTGATAGTTAACTCCTGATTGGGTTGGACAAATCTTGTTAAATTTCTCAAATATTCATTCACTCATCTTTCCACTCAATACAGCATTACAAAGAACTATTCCTTCTTCAGTGGCTCTCTCTCTCTCTCTCTCTCTCTCTCTCTCTCTCTCTCTCTCTCTCTCTCTCTCTCTCTCTCTCTCTCTCTCTCTCTCTCTCTCTCTCTCTCTCTCTCTCTCTCTGGCTAGACCCCCAGAATTCTCTTCCTTTCTTTCCTTTGCCAGATTAATAAAAAAAAGTCTCACACTATGTAAAAATATCCATGCAAAACAGTAATCTGTAATCATTACAGAATTCCAACAATCTGGTGAGCCATTATTAGGTTTTATAATATGATGAATATAAGTGGAGTATTTGCTTAAGGATATTATATACAAATTAGTCTTATGTCTATTGATACATATTTATCCCAGAAGATTTTGATAATGAATTTGATGTAAGAAAAATTGTATATCTAATATTTTCATGTTATAATTATTTTTTATATTTTTATTTTAAGTGTATGACAGTCTTATTCACATTAGAAAGAATCATAAACTTAAAACCTAGAAGAAAGTAATGATGAGTGACATGATTGTTGACTTGCGTGCAGGGAGAGCTTGAGGTAGTGTATGACGGCCTTCCTCTCAGCCTCCAGCAAGCCCAGTCAGTGCTCCTGCAGGATGCCCACCATCTTGACCAGTACTTGGTGTACTCACACCTGACACGCACCGGCTGCAAGGTTGTGCGACACCAGCCTCACCTTATCTTCACAAGTATGGCTTATGAAATTGTTATGTCAGTGGAATTCCATCTTCATGGGTCAGACATATAAAAAGAAAAAAAACTACTGTAGATATTACTTCATGTTGTAGTTACTTTGTAGTAATTGCCAACTATGTATGCTTTCAGAATATGAAAAGGATATCAGACTTGACCAGCATCAAGTTCATAGGAAAGGTACCAAACTAAAACTTGGGTCTGACAAGGCTTCACACACTGATGATTCAACACAAAGTGCCTCACAGTCTGAGCCAGTAGATGCAGCGATGGAGGAGCTCTATGCGTGTCTTGGAGATGCAGCAGTAAATCCTCTCACATTGGAGAAAAATGGAGCAGGTTCATCAGTCAGTACAGTCACCAATTCCTCTAAAGATAAGGGAAAAGAATCTGGGAAAAAGACATCACAGTCTAGTCAAGAAACACTGAGTCCACATGAAATAAAACGCAGAGAACTGATAGAAATGTTCCCTACTATGATAGGAAAGGAAGTCATGTGTGTTGATGTAGAACCTGTTGACTTACTTCCCACTAATTCCATTCCTTCAAAAAAGTCATACAGAATATCCATAGAAGCCCTGGAGTACTATAGCGTTTATGAGACACGACACCACTACCACTATGACGGTCAGGGTCACAAAAACTGGAATAGAAATGAATCCTGGAATAATTCTAGAGATGCTAGATGGGACTCTTATGGCCGTCACTCAAACTGGCAGTCAAGGGAGGATTCTTATCACTCATATGACTACAGAGATAGAGAGAGAGAGAGGGACAGGGACAGGGACAACAGGTGGCAACATTCTAGATCTCAGAGGGACTCCTATGCCTGGAGAGAAGACAGAAGTGGATGGCGGGGCTCAGCAAATGATTCAAATTGGCGTCATCACAGTGATCCCGACCGTGACACCAGATTCAGGGATAGATTTGGTGATTCTGAGCATGACAGGTGGCCCAAAGACAGCATGGAGCCCAGAGACAGATATAGTGGGCCTGATTATGACATGGAATTCAGAGACAGGCACAATGATAGTCCTCAGCCTCATGACAGAGACCAGATTGACTACAGTGTGTGGCCAGAGTGGAAAAGAAAAAGACGTCCAAGGTCAAGACAGCAAGGAAGAAATTCATACCCAAGTTTCATGGTAAAGGTGAGTAAATTTCATCCATTATATAATGTGTAGCTTGTCAGTTTCTATGGTTCATATTAGTGAGTATATTTCAATTGTGTATGTCTTTTCAAAGTGAGCAGCCCTTTCCCACTCAGTTGGGTTTTGAAATCACCAGTTCTTGATGATGTTTAGGATTTCAGAGTGAATGTAGCTGAACTTCTGTTTGTCATGAGCTGGTTATTTTGAATGTTATATGTTTGCTAATAAGGGTCATTCCAAATAATACTTTTTGTTTTGTCTGTTATAATTCATATTTCTTATGAAAGGTTATGATTTGTCTGCCAACAGCTCAGAACCAAAGTTACTTCTTGGAAAGAGTATAAGAATGCAGTGGCTGAAATGGATGCCAAGAAGGAGCTGGCCAGGGGCAGCACCAGAGTCCTGTGGGAGGGTCGCACCACCCCACTCCTCACACCCGCCACCATATCCTCTTCAGCTTCCTCCTCCACTGCTTCATCACTTGCATCAAGTGTGTTCTTTGCTGTTGTCTTTATAATAGATTTTTGTGTGAGGTTTTCTTCTTCAGGAATAATATTTAAAAAATCTAACATCACTGTGCTGCAAATTAGTGTGTTTATGTTTACACAAAATCAGCAAATGGAATTTTGAGATACTATATATAAGCAAAGAATCAGAAATTCTAAATATTTTGAAATGCTCTTAAAATTGTTTGTTGTATATACAGCAGTACAGCAGAGTTTCTGAGACTCAAATACCTAACTTGATGTAATTTTGCAGCACTATCATCCTGCAGTCTGAATGCTGCAGTCACTGATATGGAGGCCTTCAGAAATATGATCCCTCAAGAAGCCCGAATGAAGGTGCTTTATGATGTTTACCTGCCGACAGCCTCTTACAAGAAGTCCAACCCCCCAAGTCCCAACAAGAGGATTGTGGTAATGAGGTATGACATCTGCCTGCTGCTGTACTTCACTGTCTGCTCTATTGCCGTGCACGGTGTTCAATATTCTACATTCAAACCATATATATTTTTGTGTGTGTGTTTACTTAGTTGCACTCAGCTAGTTGTAGTGTATGGGAAGGGAGCTATGCTTGTGCTGTTGATATTTCTCATTATTTAATCAGACACTGAATATAGCTTATGATTACAAAATGATAATCAGTACTAGAGACAAGTTTTTTTTCATTTGTCTTTTTTTCATTCTTAACTTACATCTTACCATGTCATAACCAAAGCATTCCCATAATGTCAAACCACTACCTGTTCATTTATTTTCTATATTTTCTCACAACAGAGACAGCACCATGCCCACCCCTGGCCAGATCTTAGAACTGACAAGTCGCTTTGTGGACGGCGTGGCAATGGTATGTGCTGTAGTGACTGACGGAGAGGTGCGGCTGTACACTTTCTCCCCCATCACCCTGCCACCACCTCTGCAGTCTGTCAGCTGAGGAAAGCTTGACATGGTTAGAGTTGCCAGGAAACAAAAGTACAAACATGTAGCACATCACCTTCTCTCCAGCTAGTGCTGTGAAGGGTGTTTAGTTTGATATGTTTTCTACTTCTGGGTGTTATGTAGGAAATGCAATTATTTTATGATGTGTTTTGCTGTTTATAGCAGGAAATATCAAGAGTTACATGGGTGCAAGAACATTTAGTTTATGTAAAGTCATGTATTACACTCAAACATCCATTTAATAGACACTCTACTCATTTGAAGGTCCATTACTTGAATTGGGACTGTATACCATAGTTTTTCAATATTTTACCTATGGAACACAGCTTACAATTAATAAAGGCAATAAGTGAAGTCATGATGTTTCAGTGACTAGCACCATGTGTTCCATTTGTCCTCAGCTTTTCACCATCACCACTACTTGCTCTACCACTTGCCACACATTTCTCAAGCATCAGTCTTTTTTTTCTATTATACTATTTACTTTTCCAAAAAGATGATGTTTTTTAAATCAAATCTTGTTGAAGAAATATTTATCTCTATCATATACAAAACACTCATCTGGTCCCTGACGAGTTATGAAGAACACAGTACAACATTTGAAACTCCTTGTGTCATACCTGTCAGGAGGTGGGCAGGGATGCTCCACACCACTCTTACTTGTCATCTTGATTGCATGTTCTTTTCTTGATTGGATGTTATATAGATATGCATTAGTACTATTCTCTGATGATTCTACCCTGCATTTCTTAATCCTCATGCCCAATATACCACAAATGTGGTTTCCTTCTAGCTGCTTACATGATACAGGGACCTTTTCCGTCCATGTATGGAATACATACCTCTACCACATATGGAAGGCTCAAAATCATCTCAAGCACATTTCTGAAATGAGTGGGGTTGATTTTTTTTTTTTTTCCTTCTTTTTAGTTCCTTCTTTTTAACAGAATGTCTTAATTCTTCTATTCATCATGAGACTTACATTTTTGTCATATCTTCTGCTGTTACTTCCATTGTTCCTACTTCTTTGAACTTTGTAACTGTTTGCTATGTGTTCCCATTCCCCTTCCACAGCCTCACTTCAAAAGACTTTCTGCTTAATATCACCATATTCTTGTCACCTATTAGTGCAGGAGTTAATGAGTATCTTCATTTTTTCATCTTTTTTTGTGCCCATGACACAAAAGTATTATGGTGTGTTTTATATGTTCTTATGCTCTTTTTATCCTTCACACTTATGATCTTTATATTATCTTCTCATTGAAGTTTTGATTTTTAATTTTATAACAAGGATCAAACCAAGATACAATGAACTTGTACTCCTCTGACATTGATTAGTGGTGACACTGTGCTTCAGTGAAGCTATGTTAGTCACTATAGATGAGTGAAGTCAGGATCAGTTGTGCTTTCCTACAGCAGGGCTTAACACCAGAGCTTGTTCACCCATTCTTGACTGTAATATCTTCCATAATTTTCTGCACCTTAAATGTAAAAAGAACTACTTGGAAATGATAATAAGAACAAGAACATGAACAAGATGATGATGATAATGATGAAGAAACAAAGGGGAAAAGTTATATTTAGTGATGATTTCTTTTACTCATTACCATTCAAAGTGTTTGTTATGAACAAGACAATAGAAATTTTGGATATCAGAGCTGGACATTAAATACCTTGAATATTTATGGAAGAAATATATTTGGTTAATAAACACTGCATATTGGAATGATCTCGGTACTTCGTAACAGATCTCTACATCAATTGTATTTTAGTACATTTGTAAATCTTGTTGAAATACAGTCTAGATTTTCAATGTCTTAAGGAAATTGTGAAGATTCAAGATTCTTAAAATCCAGTCAAGCTACAACTCTACCCCAGGTGTGTTTGTTCAGTGTTTCAGGAAAGTTGGACAGATTCCTGGAAAGTTTGGATTCTTGTATTTTGGATATTAGAATGCCTATTAAAGTAAATGAGTTCATGAAAGTCAATGTATATGTAAACACACTATTAAATATATGTATGTAGTATTTGAATACAGATGTATTTAGATACTACGCAACAATACTTTGTCTTTATGCTTAGGTTCTATAAGTAATAATAGTTGTTATTTTATAAAGTTTGTAAAGTGGTCATTCCTTACTTCTCTTGGTGATACCTAGTTCATTGTGGACTTTAGCCTTGTTTAGTCATGAAACAAAGGTATCAGTAACAGTGAGGTTAAAGCATTTACATACATACATATGTTGTCATTTGAAGGAAATAAATTATTGAATTTTCTGTATTTTTGTTTTAACATGTACTGCATTGACAGCAGAAGGTTCATGCATCATGGCTTGTACCACCGTATTGTATTGTATTGTAGTGTATATATATATATATATATATATATATATATATATATATATATATATATATATATATATATATATATATATTATAATTCTGGCTGACGATTTTGGCACTTTTTGAACTCTTTGGAGAACCAGCGCTCAAGTGGGCCTTTTTCTAACTTTCTTTTTTTTGCCCTTGGCTAGCCCTCTTCCCTACGTAAAAAAAAAAAAAAAAAAAATATATATATATATATATATATATATATATATATATATATATATATATATATATATATGTATATATACAATGAGAAGATTGGCAGCTCATAAATACTGAAGAGATGAATGCAGAGAGGGAGAGAGGAAGAGATAAATGTATGTTATACATGTGTAAGGGTGCAGCATTGGCAATGAATGAAATACGTTAAAGGAAATGTTTACAGATATTCGTGTGTGTTTCCCGGCTCTATGTCAGGTGTTCTCAACCTGAGGTTTGTAAACCCACTGGGGTTCACAAGATTTCCAGGGGTTCATACATGGCTGATAAAATATGCTTTGCGGTATTAGCGTCAGTCACTTAAGTAATATTCCAGGTGTACTTAGATGGCTGATCTAATGATATGCTTTACAGTACCATTACATATTGAGTTAGTGTCATGCAGTCACTAAATTAACATCGTGTTCGATGGCAGATTACTGTGGGGTTCGGGTAGATGGTCTTGTACTCAATGGATTCCTAACGAGAAGGTGGAGAACCACTGACCGAAATAATACATCCTGTTAGGTATTATGGCCAGTGTCATATATTGCTGTTTCATCTATGTTTTTAGATCATAGATTTTAAGTGTTAAATGGAAAATAAATTTACATCATTATCTACTACTACTACTACTAATGATAATAATAATATTTTGTACGATCATTACAGCATGTGAGCGGCGAGCGGGGAACCCTCGCTGAAATAAGCCTAACCCTGCGGTTGCTGTATAACGAACATATTATACATTATGTATATGATCCAGTGCATTGATTCTTTGTTTAGCAAAAAAATTGGAAAAATGATAAGAAAATAATTAGTATGTGCCAAACAAGGAATAAGTTGACAATCTTACAAAAGAATATAAAGAGATTTGAAACGCCATCGCCATCTTTGTTTACAAGGCAATCAGACTCAGTGTGGCGGCGAGGATGAGGCAAGGGACAGCCAGGCCGCCCGCTGCTGCCACCCCTGCTTAGCCCACGCCACCCGTATCACACGCCCACTGTGAGTATTATCATAGGCTCCTCCTTAATGCATTCCTATCCGCCGTGTATCCCTAGTGCCATGTGTACCGCCAGGCGAGGCTTCCCACGGCCCGCCTGTCCTGGGGAGTCTGTGGCCTGGCCAATTTGCACCTCGGGCCGCCTCCTCTGACCCGCTCTGGCACAGGGGGCCTCGCTGCACAGTCTTGGGAGTCTCAGGAGAGAGAGACTGTTTGCTGGCCAGTGTGTGGAGTGAGATAGGACGTGGCTTTTTTATTTGAAAGGTTGAGTGTTTGCTGGCTAATTAGTGGCGGGAGAGAACTGTTGTTATGGTGTCGATAGACTTTTGGAAATGTGCAATATGAATGTAATATAATAAGTATAAAAGTAATTATTTGAATCAAAATTATTTATTTTTTCCTTAATTTAAGTATTTATTATAATAATAAGCTCTTGTTTGGTAATATTATAGAGTCCATGTTTTCTTCCATTCTTCCACATATACAATCTACCCAACTGTAGTCACGCATATACCTTTAAGTTTAGACACACCTAAAAGGTATTCCATCCCATAAACACTCCATTCACCTCAGAGTGGGACTCCCTTACCTTTGTACATACTTTTGTTGATATAGTTAGGGATAAATTGCTGATTTCAGACCATCTTCTTTTGTATGATTTAATGAATCTTATTCTTAGCTAATTTGTAACTTTGTGTTGTGCAGATGTCTTTGGACGGCCAGCTGGAGGGGGGCCAGCAGAACCCCACGGAGGCCCAGCAGAGCCTCAACAGTTTCTGGCCCAAGGTCACCGAAGACATCCGACAGCTCACACAGGTCGGCATAGCTTGATTGTTGCTGCATGTAATCTTTGCTTCACTGCCTTGTGGTCCCATTGATGGGACTGTGATGTGAGACACACTAAGAAATGGTGAAGGACAATACTTTGATGGATTTTCCTGGAAAACAACTATCTTGCTAAGCCTTTTGGATAAATCATTGATATCATATACTGCAATCATGAATTTAAATGTTGCAGCATATTGGAGACAGCCTTATATTTGTTTTTTTCTGTGGCAACAGTTGACAATAAAAAATCCAACAACCTCAAGACCTGAGGACTGTCAGATTTTTTTTTTAATTCATGGATTTTTAGTGGATGCACATGCTGTACAGATTGAACCTCCCAAATTCAGAATTCCATAATTTGGCAACTCCTGTGATCCATTGTAATTTTAATTTGAACCATAGGTGGTATTCTGCATAGTGTGATTTTGTAGCAGAGTGGCATCAGATTATAAATGGGGCGCTACTTTAGTGTGAGGTCTACCACACTATAGCGTGAGATCTACCTTCCGTTAGCACTATAGCGTGAGGTCTACCGCTGCATTATCCCTCCCTCATGGATATCACACATTTTCATACATTTATTTTAGTGATAAATACTTAATTTGTACATATCCTAGGAATGACTTAAATAGATAAGGAAGAAAGGTAAAAATAAACATGTTATCATATATATATATATTTCCATACATTGCACATTTCGTACATCTTCTAAGAATGACACAAATAGATGACCAACACCTTGCATTCTCTTCAGAATCACCGTTTTAGCGTCCAACCACGATCGCTCACTTGCCTGTGTGTGTGCTCCTGTCACTGGATCCACAAAATGTTGCTGGTGGTTCAATATAAAATGCTGGTACCCGATGGCATATAGGTTGCTATAAGCAGGCCACTCGTCTGAATGAATCACTGAACCATATGCACACTCCCTTTCATTAATAGGGATTAGAGAGTTGCAGTCACGCCGTTTCACCCAAAAGTACCGACAGTCTGAGCCCTGTTTTAAGACCAAAAACCCAAGGCCCATCAATTTTACGCCCATGGTTTCTGTTGTTTTCTTGTTCTGCGTCACTGTCCTCGCTCGGAGAGAGGAGCGTTGTCTCCATTCAGCATCCTTCCTCGGTTGTACTTCCGTCGACCAGCAAATCTTGCCTCATCAATTTGGATGGGGTTATCTGTTGTTCCTACCATCTTTCCTCGTCATTGATGAGAAACTATGGCTGTACACACCTCTCGGCACATGTTGAACCACTCAGTTACAGTACTGGTAGATTTTTCTGTGAGAGTCATTACTGTGGATATTGGCATATCTAATACAATGAGAAATATTAATTCTAGTATTTCACACAGGCTCAGGTTGCAGTGCAATTTGTTGTTCATGTCCATATAATGGAAAAACTAATTTCCTGTACGAACAGACCGTATATTTGACACCCCTTTCAAGGGCAACGTAACACAGGCTTGAATTCTCCTCTGTTTCGCGGGGAGGGTCCCGGAGGGACGTGGGTCATGCGATAGACCTCAGGCTGCACCTGGGTAGGCCACATATGGCAGTAGACCTCACGCTAAAGTAGCACCATAAATGGTACCTCCAGAAAATAATGGCATAGCAACGTAGTAAATTCATGTCTTGCCAGAAAACTAATGTTTCTTGGAATATTGATTGCTGGATTTATGATTGCAAACTTTTTTACTTCACATGTATTTTTTTAAGGAAGTTTTGTAAGATATTTGAAGAGGAAAAGTATCATTAGAATTAAAAGCTGATAGACATTTGTGTTAGTATCACTGTTGAAACTGAAGCAGAATTGTTTATTATATATTGAAGCCTTGATATGATAGTGTTAAGCTCTTACTATAACCATTAACAATTCTCATAACCCACTCAGAGTGACCTGCGGCAGCAAGAGCTCCCCCTGGCTAGGATAAAGAGGATAATGAAATTGGATGATGAAGTGAAGATGATCAGTGCCGAGGCACCAGTCTTGTTCAGCAAGGCAGCAGAAATATTCATCACTGAACTCACTCTCCGTGCCTGGATACACACTGAAGACAATAAGCGGAGAACTTTACAGGTGAGATGGTACAAGTTGGTGTGTATTTACCTAGTTGTAGTTTTACAGGGCCTGGGCTTTATGCTTGTGTGGCCCCGTCTCCATATCTACACTTATCCAATTTTTCTTTAAAACTATGTACACTCTTTGCTGACACCATTTCCTCACTCAAACTGTTCCAAGTAGTCTCAACAACTGTGTGTGTGTGTGTGTGTGTGTGTGTGTGTGTGTGTGTGTGTGTGTGTGTGTGTGTGTGTGTGTGTGTGTGCAACGGACCCTGGAACGATCAGTGGAAAGCATACTATGTTGTTTGTGAATTGTACGACATTTGTTGCAGATACCGTATATTGCAGCCTATAAATCAAGTTTTTAAGATAATTTTTATGGTCAAACCTAGGGATAGACTAATAGGGAAGATACAAAGTAGCAACCTTTGAATATATTTGCACCACTAACATCAGGATACTGGAAAACTGCTATTGAACATGTGTTTACACGTTACTCTACTAAGACTTGTGGCAAAAAACGGGAAACTGCTACTCATGGGAACTGCACATATTCCCAAAAGGAATATGTTAAATGATGATGTGAATATTTCATAGGCAAGGGACTCAGGGAGGCCAGATAGCACTCCTGGTTCAGGGAGACAGCCTCTTCCTCTGCCATGTTGTGCAAGGGCCTGGCACTCTGTAGTAGGTAGGTAGGAACAACAACACACAAATATCGTAGTTTATTACTATAGAATATTTTATTGATACAAAAGCTAGAAACATTATAACTAAAATAATCTAAAATATTTAAGAACAGAATGATATTTCAAATCCCTCAAAGTCTTGTTCTTCAGTTAAAAACACATCATTATCATGGGTCTGCCTCTGGACCACTGGTGGTGTTGGCTTTGTCAGCAGGAGATTCGATGTCTGTCTCAGTGTCATTGTCATTCCACAACATGTCATCATCTCCATCAAGTGAATTTGATATGTCACATTTTTTAAATGATTTAATCACAGTGTTTGCAGCCACAGCATCCCATGATTTTATGACAAAATCACACAATGTTGAGAGATGGAACACACATATTCCGAGCTGTATATTTTCTCACTCTCTGTCATTTACTGATTTCTTTTATGATGGTGATCCTTAAACGGTTTATTTAAACTGACATCTAGAGGTGGAAGAAGTGATATCATACCTCCAGGTATTACAGCAGTTGCCATGTTGCTTTGGTTCAGATGAGTTTTGGTTTCACTCATTAAATGAGATCTAAACATATCCCATACTAACAAGCTATGCTCGTTACGTTTACCACCATTCCTCTTGTTCCATACATTGTCTATCCATAACTTCTCTCCAGCTTGATCCATCCTGCCATTTTCGTGTACATGAACAAAAACCGCAGGAAATTTAATTTTGGGCATGGCTTTCCTTTTGAAAATCTCCATTTGTTTTAATTTTGTTCCATCTACATACAACTAAAAATAACATTGAACTGCACTAATTCGTGGTTCCTTTGAAATCGTTGCTAATCTACGGCTGCATCTTTGTCCATTTCATTGCTTCCACATAAATGGCATTTCTTGACACTTTATAACCATTTTGACATTGTGTAAGAACCCATTCTTCTAAATACTTTTCCATCTCAGGCCACTGGCATGTGCCTGTTCTCGTAACACATTTCATCTTAGCATTGTCTAGAGTGTGTTAATGTCACGAACAAGCTTTCATTAACACTAAACTTTCTTGCTGCATCACAGTTGTGTGAGGAATTTGCAAAAGCAACTGCTTTTAACTTGAAACTGGCAGCATTCTTCATCCTCTTTGCTGGGGGGCACCGTGGGTGATATTTAGGTAGCTCAGCTTCTTGAAATGCTCCACTTTAGTCTGGAGAGGTCTGTTGGGCTTGGAGAGTGAATAGGTAATGAATGCCGGTAAAGCACTGTAGCCTCAGCACATGTTTTCAAGGGAGTGTGGTTGTCTGGGTATTTAGGGGTTTGTATTTTGTGCCGTGCCTAGACAGCTGTTCAAATGGAGAGGTCTGTTGGGCTTGGAGAGTGAATAGGTAATGAATGCTTGAAGTTGGTGTTGTTTCAATCTGTTTGAATTGTTTTATTTATTTTGCTTTAGATAAAACTTGATTTACAACCCAGCACTTAGTGACTCAGGCCAACATTAGGCCAGACTAAGTAGGGTGGTCAACTTTTCTTCAAAGTAAACCTATAGTACAATATTTTTGGGTCAAATTATAGAATTCGACTAATGTGCCAGATTGACTTACAAGCTGCAATGTATGGCAATAGTGTTTAGATGTGTGCAGTGTTGTCTGTAGGCTGCAACACACTGCTGGAATCTGGAGCCTCAGACCATAAGAACGGAGGAGGAGAAAGCCATATAACAAATTTTTAAGAAAGTAAAGCAAATTTTTCACTGTGTATGTTCCAATATATGATTGCAGTTAAGAATTAAAAAAAAAAAATTATTTGTTTGTAAATTATGTGATTTTTTTTTGCTGTGCCACTGCACTCATTGTGGAGATGAGTTTATGAAAACTGAGATTGCATTTCTACTTGGCAACTAAGTAATAAGGAAAATATAGATTTGTAAAGAATGGAAAGTTGTTGTTGTGCTATATTTTGTATTCATATCTCCTGCCTGTGAGGATCAGTTATATAGTTTTTTTTTTTTTTTTTTTTTTTTTTTTTTATCAGTGACATCATCCTTCCTTCTTGCAGAGAAATGACATTGCCATGGCCATCACCAAGTATGACCAGTTTGATTTTCTCATTGACATTGTGCCAAGAGACGAACTTAAGCCCACGAAGAGTCGAGATGATGGAAACCGTACTGGAGTCCCCGCAGACCAGGTGTGTCCACTAATACTGCTGGTGACATTCACTGTGTACATGCCAGAAATGTCTGAATGGAATTATAATATATAGATATTTGTGTGTGTGTGTGTGTGTTTGCTTGTTATAATCAATTCCTTTTTTAGAAACAAGAAATGAATAATTCTTGATCTTGAGCTTCTTGATTGCGATAACAAGAAAAGGTACTTGGTGCTGATGAGCTGCAGCATCTCGTCATCCTTTAAGGGAGATCATTGCTTTGGTTAGACTATGTAGTTTTATGGAAACTCATACACTCGACCCTCGAAACAATGGACCTCCCATCAACAGATTTCGGAAACTACGGACAAATTCTGGAGTCCGGTTTAATCTACGGATGAATATTAAAATGCGCGCGATTGTCTATTCCTGGCAAATTATTGTCTGGTAGGTGGCGGGTCGGTCGCGTCATCAGCTGTTGGCCGCCATGTTTTATCTTCAATCCGTGCTCATGTCATCTATTTCAGGTTATTTGTTGTACTTAATGCTTTGTAATACTGCTTGAATGATCTCTTAATGATTACACAGTATTTTACTTACATTTTATTCAGTTTTTTACGTACTTTTGCAAAGAACGGACTTTTGCAATCTACGGACAGGGTCGTGCACACATTTGTCCGTTGTTTCGAGGGTCGAGTGTAAGTAGATTATTGTGTCGATTTTGTAAATTTGCCTAATAATTTTGGTTTACAGCATTATTTCCAGATAGCTCAGCACTACCAGGCTGTACTGCAGCAGTCAACAGCCAACAACAGTAACAGCAGCTCTCAGACTGTGCAGCCGACCAATGTTCAACCACAGACAATTCAGATTGTGCATGCTGGCGGGCAGACACCTTCTGTTCAGGTAAGTATGGTGGATGTCATCACTGAGACATGTGCTGTCTGTTACCCTTCATCTTCCATGTGTTCCACCACTTGGTGTGTAAATAATTCAACATAACTAGTTACTCATAATGCAAGAACATACAGTATTAGTTTCTGGTGCAAATGGACCGCTGAAGCACTTAAGGTACTTGGTTCACTTTATGTGATACGAAGGTTTTGAATGATGTCATGTGTAGTGGACATACAGTAACACCTAAGCAGGCAAGATGGATGGAAAGACAAGAGGGAGGGTAGTGAAAGGCAGGTGCATCATAAAATCACTTAGAAGGATTATGAGGGGGAGAAATATGTCATGTAGGTGATAAGATAGGCTAAAGGAGTAATAGAAGAATGGAAGCAATGTTGGTAAAGAAGTTGGCAAGAAGGGATATTTCAATAGGGATAGGTGAAAATTTTTCTGGTGTACTTGAGTTGGCAAGAAGGGAATATTTCAATAGGGATAGGTGAAAATTTTTCTGGTGTGGGCACTCCTTGGGACACCAGGATAGGGAATGAGGTGTTAGAGAAACTGATAGACAGCTTTCCAATGTAACTGATCATTATATCTCCTGCTAGTGAGACAAACTCTATGTTAATCAAGTGTGACAATAACCGTGTGCCTCAGAACACTAACTACCTTTAGATCAATTCAGCCAAATTTTTGAAAATTTTTGTAGAGGGAACCATTTGATTGTAATGAAAGAGATAAGAGCATGTATATATTGGTTCCTGCAGTCATCTGGCACCACAACAGCATCCACCACACAACCTCAGCAACAAGGTCCTCAGATCATTCAACTGCAGGCACAGAGTCAGCCGCAGCAGAACCAGGCCCAAGCGCAGCAGTCACAGCAGACCTCAGGCGGCATCCAGATCATCCAGCAGATCATTGGCCCCGACGGACAGATCCAACAGATACCAGTGAGTGCTGCTGTGAGACACAGCCAACCCTGCCCCTGCTCTCCAGAAAACTCTTCACTCTTCACTTTTGAGCTGAGTCTAATGTGACAGTTTTATCAAAATTTAAAAAGACTTAAATGTTTCCTTGAGAGTATTGAACCAATTGTAGTTACTACAGTAAAACCTATTTTAACTTCCACAACCATGCCAGTCTGTTCTTTATTGTTCAGACAGCTGAGTGCATGCTTCTGTATTTTTTTATGCCATTTTCTAAAATTCTTATAATGAAATATGTTCAATCATCTTTATATGTACCATATAGATAGAGAGATTTGTAAAAGTGGCAAAAATTCTCTCTCTCTCTCTCTCTCTCTCTCTCTCTCTCTCTCTCTCTCTCTCTCTCTCTCTCTCTCTCTCTCTCTCTCTCTCTCTCTCTCTCTCTCTCTCTCTCTCTCTCTCTCTCTCTCTCTCGGGAAAAAATTCAACCCGCCCCATTGTGTATGGGTCAGATCCAGTTGACGCCCCAGCAACTTCAAATGATAAAGCTGCAGATGTCAGGAGCCACGCAGCAGCCCATCATCATCCAGACGGCTCCCATCCAGGCCGTCAGCCAGCAGCCCCAGACGGTGGTCACATCACAGCCACAGATCATTCAACTTCAACAGGTTGGTTGTTCGTATTCAGCAGTACCTGATGAAAGTTAATTTTCTACATTGTTACAATCGGCATTAGTAAAAGCAGTACTTATTATTATTATTAGGGTTGAGTGCATGCAGGGATGGACACTAGTGATTAGTATGTGCTGTGTTCACCATTCTTTATTTCAGTATGTGTGATGGCAGCTATCGCTGCCATTTCAAAGACAGCTGTTTACTAGGGTGACCTCCTTTGCTGTGGCATTCAGGGTGTGTGTGTGTGTGTGTGTGTGTGTAAGAAAGAGAGAGAGAGAGAGAACATTCACTTCAGTAGTATGTAGTACTGTGTAGTACATATATTGAATATATTAAACTTTCAACTACAAATCATTATATACAAAACTTTAAGGCTGATTCTGGGTGTGCCTTTTGAGCGGCATGGTGAATGTTTTGTCTTCACTAAAACTGCACTGTTTTAATTTACCTTAAATTATGATTATAAAATATTAATACAAGTTTTGTCCATTCTGGTGACTGCACTGGAATATTTTGCTTCACCTAAAACTACACTGTTACGTTTTACCTTAAATTGAAATATGAGTGTTCCTAAGTGTTTAGCCTGGGAGCCAGTGATGATTCAGTTAGTCTAGGATCTGAATCGTTTGCAGTATTCTTTATAAAATTATAGATTAAAGATGGTAGAGCAGAAGTTGAAAAGCAACATATGCCACTGTATTCAAATAAATGTTTTATTTACTAATATGAATATGCAGCTGTCTTATAACTAGAATTTTTATTTATAGTCTACCTGTCAAAAAAATTAAAATGCTATAGATAAAAAGTAAAACATGATAAAACTGGGAAACCTTAACTCATGTACACACAGTAGCAGACTTCAGTGTATCTATTTATATACAAATATACACATCCACTGAGCAACTCTGAACCGTTGAAAAAATGGAGATTAGGTCATGCAGTTGTGTTATTTGTGACAGTTTTGGAGAGAGATGCCTTGGAGAGCCCTGTTGAATTAAGTGCTGCACTGATATCAGATAAGAAAATGGCAATTATTATTTTTGCCCAGGTACTCCAGTCTCAATGTTGGTGCTTGTAAAATTAATTTTTTTTTACTGAATTTCATTATTAATAAGAAAATGCACGTGTGAAATTTTCATGTTCCTTTAATGTAAGGCTTACTTAGTTAGCATTCCGCACTGTTGCACATGTGGCTCAAGGTGGGATTTCACACTTGCACATTAGCTTGTGTGTGAGTTGTGGTCATACAGGACTTTCAAGGGAGTCTTCAACCTGCTGGCCTTGCATTGTTTTAAGTACTTGATACTCAGTTCATATGGTTGATTCTTCTGTAGCAACATATGCCATCAAGAATAGAACAGTTATGCCTGTCTTGCTTTATCTCTGACTCGAAACTGTAAGATTGACAGGAATGCCTTACTACTTGTTGATGCTTATTAGTTGTTGATGCTCTACTATATGAGGTGTGGATAGAAAGGACAAACTGAACAAAAGTATTGTCAAGAGGAGATATGCTGGTCATGGTCAGCTGCTAGGGTTTGGTCAGGGGAGCCAGATTTGATTTACTTTCTGTACCCACACTTTTCACCATTCACAAGAGATTTATCTAAATCATGTTTGTAATAATTCTCTGTCTTGTGTTTTAGGGTGGAGGACAACCAGTTTACATCACACAGAGCCAGACTCAGCAGCAGTAGCCTTGCTGTGTGCCACATGGCATGTGACAGAGCCACCAATCTTTGGATCTAATGACAACAGACTCTCCATACATTCTTGATCTTTAGAAGATGAAAAGAAAGAAAAAGTACAAGGTTTCTATGCCCGGTGTAGGATGGAGTTAATTTCATTCCAAGTGGCCTTCATCATTATATATATTTTATGCATCAGTCGGACTCAGACTTTGATTCATAGTGGAGGCTCATGAGGCACCTTCAGTTCTCAGAGGATGATAAGGTGTAGAGGCTGCCTTGGTTTCTAACTTGCATCATCATCTGTGTCTGGGACATGATATTATTTGAACTTCACAGCACAGACTTTATGTTGGTGTTGGTCAGCAGTGCACACACTGCTTCGGATGAAACTACTTCATTTGTAAGGAAGAGTGATGGCATGGTACAACACTTAATACTTTTCTGATTGATTTGTGTGTCAGTATAGAAATAGAGATTGGATGCACGTGTTTGTGTAATTTATGCAATATATATTTTCTGACATGATTAGATTCATATCAAATAAAACTGTATGTATATAAGAATGTAAAATAAGTCTTTCTTGTTCCTCATCCTTGTCATAATGGTGATTCCCTCTTTTATCATTTTGTAAATTACATCCCAAGCAATAAACTTAGTGTTTTTATAATGTGTCTTGAATTTTGCCTGAGGTATAACATTTCCCAGTTAAGCTTGTTATTCAGTTGTTTCTGATGTTGAAAGTAATCATTATCAAGGGAAAGTGTTGTCATTCAAAATGTTTCTAAGATGTACTTTTGAATGAATTGAAGCTGTTAGTAAAGGAAGGGAACTTACTGCAGCTTACGGCTGTTACCTATGATGTGATTCAGTCAAATGTGGTGTGTAGTTAGTTTTGCATGATAATATCAAACTCTGAAAACAAAACTTTCAAATCGGAAAATGTGCGTCTTGCCTTTGCATGACAGTAAGGGTTTGCTGCCCTCTGGAAAGCATGATGAAATTATTTTTAGTGTGTAGAGGTTAACATCATTAACACCATCCCTAAGTAGATGTTAACATTACTACATTGTATTATTAGTAACTTGTATTACAGCTGTGGTGCGCCTTATGCTTTGCTGTTAATTTTTTTATACGTATTTTGTTTTGACTCACGGAAGCTACTCAATTATTGAGGTGGTAATGAATGATAAATGATCACTATTTCTATCACTAGTATTGTTGATGCTAATAGACATAGGCTACTAGTAGTATCAGTATCAGTTATTGGAATGACTCATGAAAAATTTTACATACATATATATGTATATATATATATATATATATATATATATATATATATATATATATATATATATATATATATATATATATATATATATATATATATATATATATATATATTTTTTTTATTAATTTATTTATTTATTTATTTATTTTTTTTTTTTTTTCAAGCATACAACTTTTGATGATGACAAATTTCCTTAGGTAGACTTCATTGAGTTTGAGGCAGTGAAGCGTGTGATTTATAGGGAGGACTGCTGAGCCACCCACCAATCACAGAGTTCGAAACTTAGGGACATCATCGCCAATCATGTCAGAGACAGACGACAGTCACCAAACAAGGGAGTGACTCTGTTAGTGCAGTACAGCTGGGGAGGGAGTCCTGAGGAGGCGTGGTGTTTGGCGTGGATATAATCTTTGATACTCGCACTACTTACTCTATCAATAGGCTTTTAGAAGAATGGAATTGGTATCAAGATGGACGGGAAAGATTCAAAGACTACTGACATCGTTGTTATTGTATTTATTTGCAAGACAAGAGTTTGGAGACTAGAAAATGTGCTAACGCCATTCCTAGCCCAGCTCCCCCTTCTCGCCAACAAGGTAGGCTACATGTTGTGAACGGTTGACTACTGTTATCGTCATGTTAATCTGTAACAACCCCAGAGCGATCAGCTGGTGAGACAGGTGTTGCAGAGACCCATCAGGTAATGTGTAGGCTACAGCTGCCCTTGGTAATAGGTATGATTATGCATTTTCGTGGTTCAGATATTGTACGCAGTTAGGATAGACGTGTAGGCTAGGCTTTTGACTCCACAGATATATTAAGTACAACAAAACAAATGAAAAAAAAGTATGGATTCTGGAAAGGCTATTGACAATTATTATTATTATTATTATTATTATTATTATTATTATTATTATTATTATCATCATCATTATATAGTTACCGTTATCATTAGTAGCGTAATGGTTGCTATTGTTGCTACTGCTGTTGCTGTTGTTGCTATACTTATTATTCTTATCATTCTCATCACCATCATTTCCTGTCACTATCACAACATAATCACCATCACGTCACCCTTGCACTGGTAGCGGGCATCACGTAGCCAGGCAGTGAGTCACGGCAGGTCCAGCAGGCAGCAGTGGCCGTAGCCGTGGCGGTGGCGGTGGTGTGCGAGTTGACCACTGCATATTTTTCTTAATGTATCGGCTTTAGTCCCGACATTTTCACGAGATCAAGCTATGCTGCGTCAACAGGAAAGAGTAGTAGCTGGAGTTCCGATAGTTTCGAGGGGAGACTATTGTTTCCTCAAGTCTTGCTACTTTTGTTTCTTAGGTCCATGTCCATTAACACTTTCCCACCGCACCTTTACTGATTGGGAGAGGCTGTAGTTGACGTGACACGGGTTTTCAAGAATGTTTTTATGATGGTTGTAGTGATATAGATTAGGAATATTTCAGTATTATCAACAGGAAAAATATTTGAAAACCGGATTATCAACTTTATGGCCTTTGGAAATCGTCGTAGTGAGAAGGCAAAGCGTTTGAGAGTACTGGTTTTATTCTTTACAGTGGATGGCCGTATCGCAGACAGACTCCCTCCTTTCATCGTTTCCCTTCCGTCACCTCTTCACTACTTCGCCCATTCCCTCTTCATCCTTTAGACATTCCTCTTTTTTTTTTCATAATGTTCATTTCTTCATTTCATGGCTGTTTTCTGGTCTTTGTTCTTTGTTCTCATTAATTCATCCAAAACGTTCTTATTTATTCTTATCTCTCTCTCTCTCTCTCTCTCTCTCTCTCTCTCTCTCTCTCTCTCTCTCTCTCTCTCTCTCTCTCTCTCCTTTTATAATTGATTGTATACATGCTAATATTTTCCTCCAATAGTTACGTGCATTCTCATTTCTCAAATTCACTTCCCAATTTTTCATTTTCTTTCGTTCTTCTAGTTTATTCTCATTATCTTGCAGCCATTAACTGTTTCCCATTTCTTCATCATCCATTTTCATTCTTCACACATTCTAATTCATTATTCACATTCTACATTTTTATTCCTCGTTTTTGGTTATTATTATTATTATTATTATTATTATTATTATTATTATTTCCTTTTCATTCTTCATTCTTAATTTCTTCATTCCTCATTCATCATTCAATTTTTTCTTTATTTCTTATACACATATGTTTCATTCCTCAGGTCTCCGTCTCATTCCTCATTTCTATACTTCACTCTTCTATATAGTCTCATTCTTCTTTGTATCTAATTCTCGTACCTCATTCCATATGCCACATTTTTATTATGTACCTGTGCTCATCCATTTTTTTCTTCATTTTTTTCATACTCAATTCCACTCATTACTTATTCCTTGATTTCCACTCCTCATTCCTCATACACACCGTCATTCCTCATTCTTCATTCCTGATACTCATTCTCACTCGTCATACAAATCCCCATTCTTTATATCTATCTTCACACTTCCCATTTTTCATTCCTCATTTTTCATTCCTCATATTCCTCATTCATCACGCCCCATTCCTCATACGCACCGTCGTTTCTCATTCTTCATTCCTCATATTCAAACATATATTCTCATCCCTTATTCCTCATAGATATACACATTCCTCATTCTTCATACACATCCTCATCCCTCATTCCCCATTCTTCATTCCTCATACACATGGTCTTTCTCCTCATCCTTCCTCATTATTCATTCCTCATATACTTTCCTTCCTCATTCTTCATCTTCCCTCATTATTCATTCCCCATACACCCTCCTTTCTCATTCTTTATTTCTCATACACTTTCCTTCCTCACTCTTCATTCCTTATACATCCTCCTTTCTCACTCTTCATTCCTCATACACCCTCCTTCCTCACTCTTCATTCCTCATATACCCTCCTTCCTCATTCTTCGTCCTTCCTTATTCTTCATTCCTCATACACGCTCCTTCCTCATTCTTCATTCCTCACACACCCCTTCATTCCTCAGGGCACTGTAGCTACACGCCGAGTCTTCCCTTACACCTTTACACACATTCCCTTAAACCCGAATGTCATGCAGTTGTCTTTTATTTTCATTTTTATTTGATTTTATTTTATTCTATTCTACTGTATTTCATTTTATCATTACTATTTTTTTCTTTTCTTTTTTTTATATATTTCAGGTCATCCCTACTACATTTCCTTCCTTCCTTCCTTCCTCCTTTCCTTTCTTTCTTTCTTTCTTTCTTTCCTCCTTTCTTTCTTCCTTTCTTTTCTTCCTTCGTAAAAAACATTATGCTACCTTCACGCAGTCTTCCTTTTCAAAGTACATTCTCACTTAATAATGCCTCATGATCTCAAAATATTAGCTGTGAATTTGTCGAAGAAGAAGAAGAAGAAGAAGAAAAAAAAAAAGGAATATTTTTATCACTTTTCGTTGAGATGTTCCGCTGGCATTTTTCTCCCCCTTTTTCCGTTGCTTAAGAGGCATCCCGCTTTAACCTTCAGGAAATTGGGTCACTTTATCCGGCAGTAAGACCCTAACTGGTTGACTAGTAATCGCTTAAATACCCCACATAATTACCCTGGTGGAGTGATAGGTAAGGTGGTGCGGTATGGTGGTGTGGTGTGGTGTGGTGTGGTATCCGTTCCCGAGTCTGCCTGAGTGATGTGTGTGTGTGTGTGTGTGTGCGTGTGCGTGAGCGTGTGTTTGTGTGTGCGTGTGTGTGTGTGTGTGTGTGTGTGTGTGTGTGTGTGTGTGTGTGTGTTCAGCCAGATGACCCATTTTCTCTCGCCTGTCTATTTTCCCTCCGACTTTTGACTTTCTTTCCAACAGTGTACACTCCACCGTGTTTATTAAAGGGAAAAACGGCCTTACTGACGGGACCCAGTAAATATTCGGTACATTCCATAGATTTGTGTACGTGCGCGTGTTGTGTAGGTAATAATTGTGATGTATATGCGGGTTAGAGGTATTGTGTGTATATTAACTATATGTCTGTGTGCCCTCATTGCAGTGTTACTATATGGAGATGTAAGGTCACCTAGCAGGGAAGCCGCTTGATGTGGTGATAAATAGTGTGGTGGTGATGGTGAAGGATGGTGAGTCTGTTCTCATGAAAATGTTGTGTGTGTGTGTGTGTGTGTGTGTGTGTGTGTGTGTGTGTGTGTGTGTGTGTGTTATCAGCTTCATATGTGACTAAGATGGTTTCCTGGGGATTACAGTCTTTTCCCCTCAGATTCCCAGACGCAGATAAAGTGGACTGTCCTGTGCCAGTGTCCAGGAATTACAATACATTCACGTACACTGGGGCGGAAACAGCCTCCACGGGGCCTCTGAGTGAGTTTTAACTTTTGACATTGTTTCTGCAAATTTCTCTCGACAACTTGGTATTTTCAGCAGATGTAGCAGATATTCCAGTAGAATGATGATCAAGCAGGTATCGAGAGCAGGTATTGGTGGCCCGAGGGTCGGCCGGGAAGTGGCACGGACAGGACCGGTGGCAGAGAGGTGCGCCGGTCGGAGCAGAACAGCACCTAGAGGCCGCGAGGCGTCAGTCTCCGGCGGAGAGCGGTAGCGGAACCCGCCCGTACCTGCCGGCCCGCAAATTTCCTCGTTATGGCTACCTTTTCGCTCACCATCTCATCCAACGGCGTTCAGGTATGTGCTGTCCTCCTGAACAAGCAGGGCAATGCTAATGAGTGACCCGGCGTCTCGTAGCTGAAGGAAGGGCGAGGGAGGGCGAGATGCGCACCTGATGGGGAGAGGGCCATTGCTCGCCCGGAGTTATGACTAGGCTGTATTTTGACCTAGCGTCGCCGCCCTCAGCAGGGCGTGGGTATTCACGAAAGGCCTTGTTGTATAAGCATCCGTGCTCTAGTTAGTGAAGGCCCATGGCACGTATCACGGGCGGGGTGGGCGCGGGCGGGCGTGTTTATCTGGAGCGCGCCTGGATCAATACACCATTGGTGGCAGGGAGGGTTGAGGCGACCCGTCCTCTCGACCCGCCTTCATAATGCTCTTTATATTTACATCCTGCTGTTTCCTACACTGCCTTAGGCCTTCGCTTCGAAGCTGCAGCTGCCTGTGCTGTCTCGTCTAGGTCTATGCCTGACCCGTACCCTCCACCACGCACCTTTTGTCCCTGAAAATCTGCCTCCCGTGAGTTGCATCCCCATACTCGACCATTTTGATCATTTCGCAGTTTCTCTCCGTGGCCCTCCTCACCACTAAAGGGACCCATCTCATTGCAAGGAAAATACACGCCGGAAAATCTTCAGTCGTGTATATAGTATGTGTTGTGTGATAAAGTGGATACATTTTCTTTCTCCTTCACCGTAAAGATCGAGTGGAAGCCCAGTGTTGAAGGGCACCGTTACGGCCTCCTCCGGCCTGCTGCTGCTGCTGCTGCTGCTACTGCTGCTGTTGTTGCCGCTGTTTCTGCTTAGTGAACTCTTTCAAGTTGCAGTCGTGTTGTGGTCGGGTTTTGAGGTTTGCAGGTGAGGTGTGCATCGTGGTGGTGACCTGCAACACAAAGATGACTGCTGGACCACCACTGCAGGACACTTGAAATGACCTTAAGATAACCACAGTGACCATCCTGCTGCTCGTGAGTCCATTACTATGCTTTAATGAACTACCCAGCTTGTGTAGTGACCATCCGCCCCTCAGGCTGTTGCTTAGGGACCTGTATGGCCACGGATGCCTGATGTGGTGCCCTATGGAGCCCGTGTTATGGTGCACGGCTCGGGCTGATGTGGTGAACCAAGACCCCTTTGATGAACCACTTGGAGTGTCGTAATACGCTCCTTGGGGCGGTGTAGTGGCCACTTGGGCTAAGATAATGAAGCACTGGGCTGCGTAGAGTGACCCACTTGGTCCGGTGTACGGAACCACTCGAGCTGATGGTGAACCACTCGAACCGATCATGTGAACCGCCGGGATGATCGTGAGGATTTGTTAATTGCTGTGTAACATAATTACTGTGTGTGTGTGTGTGTGTGTGTGAGAGAGAGAGAGAGAGAAAGAAAGAGAGAGCCAAGCCAGTCAAGCCGTGTTTACTAACAGTCCCAAGGTGGTGGTAGGCTCCTCCCCTCCAGTGTTTACATTCCCCACACTCCTGCCGCGGTGACTCACGTGTGCCCATGCCCTATAGTAACGCTGCTGCTCTCATCACACGCACACACGCTATTTGGGACACTCACCATACGTACACACACTAATTTTGGGGGTTCCACTTTTCCGTGTGTGTAACTTAATCGTGTTTGGGTCATTATTTCTAGAAAGGAGGATAATTTTTTTTTTTATTTGGTATGTGTTAGTGTATATATTCTTAATTAGTATATTTTTTCATTCTTAGATTTATAATTTTTGTGTGTAATTTTCCTGTTTTCCTTTTTATTTGTGTGTCTGATATAATTCAATGTGTGTTATTCGAATTGTGGTTTCATATATGTAGTCTTTTTATTTATTTATTTAATTTATTTTTTATTTAGTTATTATGTGTGAATTTGCTTGCGTATTTATCTATTTATCTATCTATTGTGAATATGGTTGCCTTTGTGTGTGTGTGTGTGTGTGTGTGTGTGTGTGTGTGTGTGTGTGTGTGTGTGTTACAGATTTAACGTATCTACATCCGGTACTTGAATAACCGAATCTTGCATGTCTACTTCAACTTCATTCTAAAGGCAGTGCTTCTTGATTTTTCCCTCATCCACTTTTTTTTACATATATTTTTCTAGACTACTTAAATTTCCTACATTTTTACGCGTTGTTCCATTCCTATATACAATAACTAACGAGTCTTATTATTAATATACCCAAACATCATCATCTTCACCTCCTTGTACAAAACTTCACGTTTTCTTTCATTTGTATTTAGTTAAATTACATTATAAACCTGCATGGGGACTGGTAACTAAGTGGGAATTTTTGTTTACTCATTTTTTATTACTCAGTTTTCCTCTCAACATAGAAAAGTTGTACCTATATTATTCTAATTTTCTTTTAGTTACTTTCGATATTTTACGTAAGAATCTTAACACTTCTCGGTTTGCTCTCTTTGTGACGACACTTTTGAGTTCTCCACCATCACGAGGCAGCGCCCTCTAGCCACCACCACATCGTCCTCTCTTACCCAGCGCGACATCTCCTCCTCCTCCTCCTCCTCCTCCTCCTCCTCCTCTCTCCAAGAACCTGTGCTAAAGAGATTTTCCCCCTTCTCATTTTTCTATAGTTAGTTTAATGCAGGACGCTCACCCAACATTAACTAGATGTAGGATGATACAGTTGTGTGTTCGTTTGTGGATATGTGTTATGGATGTATGTGTGTATGTGTTGATTCTCTCTCTCTCTCTCTCTCTCTCTCTCTCTCTCTCTCTGTCAGCAATCATTATCAGCTAGCAACACTCGGGCCACTGGCGCTTCGAACTGATAACGGAACCACACTCCTCCTCCTCCTCCTCCTCCTTCTCCTCCTCCTTCTCCTCCTCCTCCTTCTCCTCCTCCTCCTCCTCCTCCTCCTCCTCCTCCTCCTCCTCCTCCTCCTCCTCCTCCTCCTCCTCCTCCTCCAGTAGCCCCTCAGCAGCGCCATCATTTCCACTCCTCAAATAGTTCCCGGGAATTTCGTGGGCGGAATCACGGGAACCTGACTGTGAGGCGAGGGAAAAGTGATGCTTGTAGTGAAGTAGTAGTAAGGTTGGTCGGTGGTCGCGTCGTCATCAACGTTTATCAGTTACCAATATCTTTTATCTTCACTGCTGCTGCCAGGAATTACTGCTACACACACATTAACACACACACACACACACACATCAATAAACTACTGTAGCTTTTTCTTCTTTCTTTATTATCATCATTATTATTGTCACCTTTTGTTTATGTGTCCTCACGATTTCTGTATCTTTAGCATGAACGTCTTCCTCACTCCTCACCATCAGTACCTTTCATCATCACCATCCCGCGGCTTTCATGACACTTCACACTCACCACTCCACCTTTTCCAACCCAGTATCGCCTTTAGTACCTTCACCATTGTCACCACCACCTGCACTATTCATCTTTATTTTTACGTCACCTCATCACTATGTACCAACTTATACCACACCACACTACACCACCACCACCACTACTACTACCAACTTACACCATCACACCACTACCACACCACCACCACCACTAACTTACACCTCCACCTCCACCCCTTCGCCACCACCACCACCACCACTACCACTACCAAATAACACCACCACACCATTTTCACATCACCACCACTACACCTCCACCACCACTACCACATCACCACCACCACCACCACCACTACTACCAACTTACACCACTACACCACTACCACATCACCACCACTACCAACTTGCACCTCCACACCACCACCACACCACCACACCCTCACCACCACTACCAATTTACACCTCCACACCACCACCAACACACCACATTACCACACCACCACCACCACACCACATCACCACCACCAGTCCTCATGAGAGATAGGCAGCGACAAGAGGTAACAGGACTGGCCCAGACACACATCAACTTCGCGATAAAACATTAATTATTTTCACTTTCAAGTCAGGTTTCTTTCCCGCTCAAATATTGGTTGGTAGCCTTCACCCCTCCTTCCCTCCACCCCCACTTCTCTCTTCCCCTTCCACCAAACTGCCTGGCCTGGAGCTCCACCGTGTGTGTGTGTGTGTGTGTGTGTGTGGAGGGGGCCGATGGTATATCAAGATTAATGTTGATATCACTTCATAAATGTTTAGGTTCAGAATATGCGCCCACCTCTTCGTTTAGTTATTATTTATTATTACTGTCTTATTGATTCGTCTTTTTATTTATTTATTTATTTATTTTCTTTTAGGGAGGGGTAGGGCGGGCAGGGTAAAGGATGGTGAGGAGGGATACTTTTTTTTTTCTTTTTATTTAGTTCATTGTTGGTTAGTTACTAATTTGGTTTGTTGTTGTTGTTGTTGTTGTGACTGATACTATTATTCCATACGGTTACTACTACTACTACTACTACTACTACTACTACTTCTCTCTCTCTCTCTCTCTCTCTCTCTCTCTCTCTCTCTCTCTCTCTCTCTCTCTCTCTCTCTCTCTCTCTCTCTCTCTCTCTCTCTCTCTCTCTCTCTCTCTCTCTCTGCCTTTAGATGTTGAAAATGGGTCGATGAGTGAGTGAATGAGGAGATACTGTGTGTGTGTGTGTGTGTGTGTGTGTGTGTGTGTGTGTGTGTGTGTGTGTGTGTGTGTGTGTGTGTGTATGTGTGGAGGAGTGAGAGTATCATCCGGTGTCCCAGGAAGAGTGGCATAAAAGTTACATACTCTCTAAACTGGCTGAGATGGCGGTGTTGGTGGCGGGAGCTGGCGACACACACGCCTCGCCCTTAGTGTGTGGAAGGAGCTTTGTATGAACTTGTGCACTTTTCTCTGTATCTCTTTTTCTTTGTTACACCCTAAAATAACCTAACCTAATTTAACCTAAGCTAACCTCCTCTTCTTTACCCTCTACGTCTTTTTTCTCTGTTACACCCTAAAATAACCTAATCCAACCTAACCTGAGCTAACCTTCTCTTCCGTACCCTCTATATCACTTTATCTTTGCTGTACTCTAACGTAACCTAACCTAATCTATTTTAACCATATCTTCCTTGCCTTTTACATCTTTTTCTTTGTTTTACCCTAACCTAACCCATCCTAATGTAACCTAAGCTAACGTAATCTTCCTCGCCCTCTATATCTCCTTTTCTTTGTTATCTCCTTATCTAACCTTACCTAATTTACCTCAACACAATTTAACCTACCCTAACCTAATCTTTCCTCCCTTTTACAACTTCTTTTCTTTGCTATACTTTAAGACAACGTAACCTAATTTATCTTAACCTAACCTAACCTAACCTAACTTAATCTTCCCTCCCTTTTCTTTGTTATACTCTAAGAAAACCTAATGTAATTTGTCTTAACGCAGTGGAACCTAATCTTTTTTAATACAACATAGCTTAACCTAATCTAACTTAATTCAACTCAGTGGGATACAATTTGGCTCATTACTTTTCTCTGCATTTCTTTTTTTTTTTTTTTTTCATATTGTATCTTGTTTAATATATATTTCTTACTTTTATTGCAGCTCTTATTTTTTTTCCTCCTCCCTGAATCTAATATTATAACCTTTCGTATATCTTTTTCATTTTTCTTTTTTTCTTTTTTTGCGTATTGCTGTTATTATTATTATTATTATTATTATTATTATTATTATTATTATTATTATTATTATTATTGGTGGTGGTGCTGTTGTTATTGTTCTTGATCTTCTTGTTCTTGTTTTGTTCTTCTTGTTCTGGTTTTTGTTGTTGGTGTTGTTGTTGTTGTTCATCATCCTCATTATCATCATCATCATCATCATCATCATCACCTTCTTTTTCTTTTTCTTTTTCTTCTTCTTCTTCTTCTTCTTCTTCTTCTTCTTCTTCTTCTTCTTCTTCTTCTTCTTCTTCTTCTTCTTCTTCTTCTTCTTCTTCTTCTTCTTCTTCTTCTTCTTCTTCTTCTTCTTCTTCTTCTTCATGTTGTCCTTCTTTATGCTGTTGTCATTATTATCACTATGATTCAGCTCCCTTAATACAACCTTTCACTCCTTACACATAGATAGAGAGAGAAGTGGACACACAGACAGACAGACAGACAAACAGACAGACAGACCACAGTCCTTAACATATAAAAAGCATCAAATAGAAAATAAAACTAAACTAAACATCACAATTTCAGAAACAATTTACAAAGGTACCAATGATAATCAAAACACACACAAGAGCCACAAAAAGAACCAGTACTTTAATGCATCTTATCCTAGCAAAACACTTAGGCAACTACAAATATCACAACACACTGTCATTAATTCATCTGACTTACTTATTTACTTTTCCATACATCGTTTTCCCTTTTTCTTTACTTACTTATTGGCTTTTGATACCTTCCATATCTCTACATCCTTTCTGTGTGTCCGACTGCTAATAAGGACGAGTGAACAGGGCAGGAGAAGGTAGGACAAGCACAGTAATTCCCCGATGCAAGTGTGGGGTGAAGGCAGGTGTGGTGGCGGGCGCGAGGAAATGAGGTCACGGCGCTGGCAGATGTGTTTCAGGTGTGGCAAGGTGTGGCCAGGTGTAGGAGTGTTTTCTGACCTTGGCCACCTATCCTAATAACATGAATTACTTTGGATTACATAAAGAGAGTGGGCTAAGTGTAATTACATGGCTTACTTAGTGGGGTTTGTGGGTCAAGTATGGTGGCAAGGATTACTCAGAATTACATAGGGAGTGGAGGGTGTGTGGACAAAGAGGGATGATACACATTACATAGGATTTGGTGTAATTACATAGGGAGTGTGGACCAAGTGTGATAGAAGGGATTACATGGGATTATAGCAGATTACATAAGGCTTCTTAGGTGGTGAAATGCTTTTAGTGGCCATCTTCTTATAGTTCGTGTGTGTGTGTGTGTGTGTGTGTGTGTGTGTGTGTGTGTGTGTGTGTGTGTGTGTGTGTGTGTGTGTTCGTTAATCATACTCCAAAACAGACTCGTGCCTTTGACTTGTGCCGTTTTAAGAGGGAACTTTCAAGACAGCTCTCCTCAAATTTTAGATAACCCTTTTTGCTTGCACTCTTTAAGAACCAATGTCTTTTGTGGGCCTATTTTTTCGGCGTTTTTTGTTATCTTAGGTGTAGAAAATGGAAGTGGAAACAAATCTTACCATCTAACAAAGGCTTTTTCTAAGTCTCGCCTCCTCAAACTTAGATGCGATGTATTAAAAAGGTGCTTCATTTCTCGTGTGAATGTGTGAGTGATCAAAGCTGTGCCTATTGTTGATCCTTTGGTTTTGTAAGCACTGATGGTTGAGACTAGTGTGACCTTACTACTGCTGAAGACCTTATTCCCAAAACCTCTTACATTTCTCCACCTTTAAAGATTTTATATTCTTATCCATAAGTTTTTGCCCTTTTTTTTTTTATACAGTCACATTGATAATTCCCTCTTCGTGTTATCAATTCCCTATCTCTTTCTTTTGGCTAACTCTTTCAAACCTGCACGTGGACTGGCAACTAAGTGGCCTTTTTATTTGACTCTTTCTATTCCCCTTGACAGTTTCCCTCTCTTGAATAAAAAAAAATAGGGTTTTCAGTGCCTTTTTATGTCATTTAGCGTCGGCATGAGTAAACACAAGTATATCTATTTATGTATTTGCTTGAGGTTGTCTGGCTGATCTGTATTTATATAAGAAAGGGAGCAGTGATCAATCTTTCCTCACGTACCTTGCTTTATTATCTAACGTCTGCAGAAGTGAGCACACCTGTATCTATTTTTTTTTCTATTTTTGAATTGACCTGCCAGTTTGGCTTTTACTTTAATGGACTCTTCCTCACGTGATGGTGTTGTCTGTGCTGTGCTGTGGTGCTAATGTGCTAATGGTGGTGCGTCATGAGAGTGTGCTGTGTAAAAATCTAACCTAACCTAACCTAATTGATGGTGGTTGGTTTCAGTGTCTTGTGCTTTTCATTTAGGTAATGCAGGTGACCATCGCGTGAGTCTTCGAGCAGCTTAGGTCAGGGATGTGTTCTGTTATAACCATCATGTCATCTTTGTGTTAAATTTTTCTTATAAACTATTGGTGAATATGACAAAGAAAAATTGGTCTCTCTCTCTCTCTCTCTCTCTCTCTCTCTCTCTCTCTCTCTCTCTCTCTCTCTCTCTCTCTCTCTTAGTATTTAATTGTATGTGGCTACTCCTGCATCACCATTTCCTCGGCCTGCCTTCCTCTTTAATGTATCCCAAGGTGCGCGTCACAGTGTCCCGCCAGTACTGCCTCGCGACGTGCTTATTTCAGCCGTAAAGTCTCGCACTCGCACAAACACAGCCGTCTTGTAGCGTCGCCTGAGGAATTATATGTCTTTTACTCCTCCAGACTTCATATTTAGGTGTCTTGGCATTCTCTTTCCCCCCTCGTTTCTTGCCGCAGGAATGGGAACGAAACATCTATAAGTAAGCTTGTGTGAATCTTTAGGGAACAAGGGGTTATTTTGGCTCCTCTTCTCCCTCCCTTTCTCACCACGTATGCGATGTAGCGGCCTGTCTTTCCTGTCCTGCCAACGCCACGTGATCTTGCCGCGCAGAGTGAAGTCAATCAGTGAAGACACGATCGTTCTCATTGTTTTGGTGGTGGCTGTGAGGAGTCCCGTGAAGGAAGGCAGTGGGGGTGGGGTGTGCACGTGTAGTTATAGGTGCGCGCCCATCACCTGGCCACTGCTGCTTCCACGGATGTATGGTGTACTGTTCCCCTCTAGACAGGCAGGCGCTGTGTGTGCGTGTGTGTGTGTGTGTGTGTGTGTGTGTGTGTGTGTGTGTGTGTGTGTGTATGTGTGTGTGTGTGTGTGTGTGTGTGTGTGTGTGTGTGTGTGTGTGTGTGTGTGTGTGTGTGTGTGTGTGTGTGTGTGTGTGTGTGTGTGTGTGTGTGTGTGTGTGTGT
Source organism: Portunus trituberculatus (assembly GCF_017591435.1). Lineage (NCBI taxonomy): Eukaryota > Metazoa > Arthropoda > Malacostraca > Decapoda > Portunidae > Portunus > Portunus trituberculatus. The sequence continues at coordinate 3,013,632 of NC_059302.1, read as the reverse complement.
GTGTGTGTGAGAGAGAGAGAGAGAGAGAGAGAGAGAGAGAGAGAGAGAGAGAGAGAGCGAGAGAGCGAGAGAGTTGTGTGTGTACTGCTGAGATCAATCATTAGCAGGTCTCACCATCTTTAGTCGTACATTGTAAGTGGTGCAGCAGGTGAAGGCATTACCTGTGTCGTGTCACTCCCCATAACCTCACCTTTGTCTGTCTGTGTGTGTGCAGGGGCCGGGCGGGGCGTGAGGTGCTGCTGCCCTGCTGGAGACGTTTCTGCCGCTGCCGCCTCCGCCACCGCCGCCGTAGCCGGTCCAGAAGCCCCCTCGGCGGGCCTTGGTGATTGGGAATGCCCCTGTGGAAGGACCGTGATCAGTGTGTGTTGGGGCAGAGTCAGTGGGAGTCGCTACCTGGGGCCTGGCAGGCGCGTGGAGGAGGGCGAGGAGGGCTGGACCCACTGGCATGCCTGCTTCAGGAGCCTCCATTCGCGCGCTGACTCCCACACTTCACCCCCCTCTGTCTCCCCCCCCAGCCCGGACCACACCACATAGCGTTCTTTCCTACGTTCCTTCCTCACTTGGTTCATTAAATGTGTCTTCGTTAACCGGTGACTCGCTTGTGTATAAACTGTTCGTCTGAGTCTGCCTGCGTTGGCCCCAGACGCCTGGAAAAAATAGAAAAAATAAGAGAGGTTGTTGCCTTTCGCTTTCACATCTCGAGTAAAAAAGAAACGCAGAAAATTTACAAAAAAGTGAAGAAGAAAAGGAAGAGTGAAAGAAAATCGGTGTAGTCTTATATCTCCGACAGCAGTCTTTCTTTTTTGTTGTTGTTGTTGTTGTGTTTTTCTTCAAACTCTTTTTGTTTTGTGTGTCTGTGTTCCCTACCCCCCCCCCCACGCTTACGATCGTGCTATAGGGAGTGAGGCAAGGGCAAGGCGTGACAGGTGCACCAACACCCAAGGGTATTAGTGTGCGGATGTCTGGAGTCAGCTGCTGTACACTCCGCCACACTGCTGCCGCCGCCACCACCACTACTGCTGCTTCCGCTGTCCCTTCCCTTACTACTCTTCGTTTTCCCTCTACTAATATTGCTGCTGCTGCTACTACTACTGCTGCTGCTGCTACTGTTGCTGCTACTACCACTACTGCTACTACTACAACTACTACCACTACTACTGCTGCTGCAACTACTGCCGGTACGGGTGCTGACTGTGCTGAGGAGTCCCTGTCCTCTGTCCAGGCCACTACCCACTCCGAGGCTGCACAAGGTAAGGACCACTCTCGTCATTAGTGTACCTGTCCAACCCCCCTCTCCTACCCCATCTCTCTCTCTCTCTCTCTCTCTCTCTCTCTCTCTCTCTCTCTCTCTCTCTCTCTCTCTCTCTCTCTCTCTCTCTTTGTCCTCCATTCTTTGATTTGGATTTCATAGTGTTTCAGGATGTCCATTTAATTGAGATGAAGCTGCCAGGGATCTCACCTCTATACACCTGCTTATCACGGCACAGTGTTTGCAGTGTTTTAGATAAATGTTGAATTATACTGTACTCGTATGTGTGTGTGTGTGTGTGTGTGTGTGTGTGTGTTTTACCTGTAGATGTCAGATGCTGATATAAATATACAGTGAGTTTATTTTTGTATTTTATGAATATTATCTGTCATGTACATTACCTCTACTTATTTTTGTTGAGAGTCATTTAAGTGTATTAGTTCCGTTTGCCACTTTTTATCATCTTTGTATCACTTAGAAATAAGTCTCCTATCTTTGGCCTTTGTATTATCTGTGAGTGTACAAAGCGCTGAATTCTGTGAGAACTGGAATGCGGCGGTGTTATTCTAGCATTAAGAGTCTAATAGAAGGCAAAAGACTGAGAAAGGTACACAGGATCACGAGACGGAGATAATATAGGTACACTGAAATAATGACAGACACGGTTAATGCATGAATGGGAGCTGGGGAAGAGTACCCTGATATTTTGCCGCAGCAGGGGGAAGCAGCGGCAGTTGTTGCTTATAAGATCAGTCAGACAGTCAGTTCTAACGAAGAAGGAAGGATAGTTTTTTTTAGGGGGAGTTGAGGCAGGTAGATGTTCAGGTGGTGAGAGGAAACAATAGTGGAGATTTGCAGAGAGAGAACAGAGTGAGTTGTCCCAATGAAAACCAGGTAGATGCTGTCTCCTTGTCCCCGGCGGCTTATGCTCCCGTTGCTGTGGCGCTCCCTATTAACCAATCAATCAATCAATCAGTCAGTTCCTCGTGACCTTGACTACAGGGAAGGACATCGCTCGGAGCTACACTGAGGGAGGAAACTTTTTTTTTTTTTTTTTTTTTCTCGTATCAAGTTTTCAGTGTCTGGCGGTTAGAAAAATCTGCGGTCACATTTTGCTGCATTTCATCAACTTCATCTTTGCCCACAGCGTCTGAAAAAATCACTTCACTTTGTTGTATTGTTGTGGCATCCTGTGTGTGTGTGTGTGTGTGTGTGTGTGTGTGTGTGTGTGTGTGTGTGTGTGTGTGTGTGTGTGTGTGTGTGCGCGCGCGCACGCGGTATTGAATTCTTCACTATACAACAATATTGATGATACTACTACTACTACTACTACTACTACTACTACTACTACTACTACTACTACTACTACTACTACTACTACTACTACTACTACTGCTGCTGCTGCTGCTGCTACTACTGCTACTACAACAACAACAACAACAACAACAACAACAACAAC
>NC_059302.1:2995924-3005924 GCF_017591435.1 Portunus trituberculatus | reverse complement strand
CACTTAGTTGATGGTAACATGTTTCTTGTATTGGACGCCCATCACCACAACATTTTTACATGTCTTCTACTCCTCATGGCATTTTTATATTTTCTTGTCATCTTCAAGGTGACTCATTTTCCGTTAGGGTTTTTAAAAGCATAAGTTTGCGTGTATGAGTGTATAGAGGCAGCGAGTCACGGTGGTGGTGATGGCGCACTTTGTCTTGATGGTGCAGACAGTAATGGTGTATGGTTGTGGCTTTTAAATCTTCCGTTATCATTCCATCACGGGTCGCCTCTCACCACCTCGCCAGGTGCTGCACTCATTGGGACGCGCCGCCGGAAAATGGATGAACAGGTAGCATTCAATTTGATTGATTGAATGATTGGTTAATTATAAATCACAGCAGCAGCGGCCTGATGTGGCGCGGATGACATTCAAGTGAGTTGTCGAATTGTGTCCTGGTATAGTGACCTGCCCTCGTGAGTCCGTCCGTGTGTTGGTCACAGTGACACACTAGCACAGGTGTTGCTGCTGACCAACTCACTCGCGTGTGTTGAACTGTAGGCCGCGGAAGGCGCTTCGTGGTATTTACCGTTCTGGCAAGTCAATGAGTTTGTACTTAATGTAAAATTACCTTTTTCACGACAGACTCGCGAAACTGATCTGTGACTCACTCTGAACGAGCATATGAGTCCTGGGGAAGCATTGGAGCGCTCAATACTTCTAGTTTTTAATATACCTACGAGTGGGTAGCAATGTCTGTCTAAAGACCAACCCTCACTCTTCTCAGCACTATCCCTCTGCCGCCATGGCGATTGAACATGAACATCAAGGGGTTTATCGTCTGTGTGAATATTATGAAGATTGATTATTGACTGACTGGGCGTTTTCTTTTACATTTTCAGCTGTGATTTTTTTTTAAACTTATTCTCTAGGTTCATTGTCTTTCTTTTGGTGCCGTGCAAGAAATAAGTAACTGGCAATGATGAAAAGAGGGCTGCTTCAGGAGAGGGAGTTGGGAGGGTGTGGAAATAAGGCAGTAAGCGTGTAGTGGAAGTCTTCAGCCTGTCAGGATTAAGAGTGTTCTGCTTCGTTATTGCGATGACTGTGTTTGTTTCTCCGTATTCTTGTATTAACATGAGCCACTTTCTGAAATAATTTTAAGCCTCATCACCACTACATTCAAAAGCCTCTAGTTGAAGTGACACGTCTTTTTAAGGGTGTTCTTGCCGGTTTAGTGGCAGATTGACACGATTTATACATTATTAAACAGAGGAAACACTCTTTAGAACCTGGCTAGTCATCTATGTACCCTTTGAAAAATAGTCGTGGTGAGAGAGCAAAGCATTTCTTGATACAGTTCTTATTACTCAGATGAAACTTCAGTCAGTAGTCTTCTGAATGTTCACCTCTTTATATCATTGTTTTCTCTCTACCGTTACTCTTGGACATCCTGCCTTTATAGTCCCTTCTACCTTACGATGAACCATTCGAACGGGAGAGACAATAAAGACTCGAGTGACTGATCGGTTCCTTCTAAGTCACTGAGGAAATGTGGCTTGTGTTTTGAAACTTTTAAGCTTTTCTATTACTTTTTTTTCACGAAGGCAGATTCTAAAGGCCACGTTGATGATTGGTCAGATTTCTTACGGGTACTTTTCCTAATTAATGACAAACAATCAGTCTTTTTTTGTTAATTACGGCGAAAATTACGAAAACACCCATAGTCTTGAGAACTCTTTGTAACCTCCTCGAGAACCAATTGAGAGTAGCTGAGGTGAAGCGGCAAAACGGATCAAGAATTAGGACCTTTGTTGATCGAGTGGAGTGTTTGCGATCTTGTGCGTGTTTTGAACGGTGCCATTGTGAGCTTTCATAATGAGGAAGATGATGTTAACCCCTTGAGTACCATGACGCGTTTCCATATTCATTTTGCTTGCTATATGGTGATTTTATGCAGCTTCAGAAACTTATGGGGTGATTAAAATAGTGAGGACTGTGGCCATTAATCTTCTGACCTCCATAGACCCTTCCTAATGTCAGTAAAATAGTCTAATCGTACACAAATCTTAAGATAAAAATGTGTCCCAGTACTGAAGATGTTAAGAGATGCTGTTCTTTTCTTTTCCTATTTTTTTTATTTGATTTGGTCGAAAGTGATACATGACTGGCGCCGAGTATATGTGACCTTCCTTTCTTTCATTTTTTTTTTTTTACTGCGTCTAGACTCTATTTTATATAAGTGTGGATGACAAGCGGGAATGGAGCTGTTTTGGTGCCGTGTATTACTCTTCGTCCACACGGGGAATGCTGCGAATCAATCACTCCTTCGTGGATTCTTTTCTATGGGGTATTTTTATGTATATCGCTGGTGTTGTGGGGGGGTTGTGTATCTTGGAGAACAATATATAAGGAGAATAGATTAACTCGATGAACAAAGGAAAAACAAATAAGTTAGGTTAAGTTAACAAAGAAAGTAACTGGATTAGGTTAGGTCAGCAAATGAAGTTAAACGAGTGAGGTTTGGTTACGTTGATAAAAAAAAAAAACAGGTAGGGTTATTATTATTATTGTTATTATTATTATTATTATTATTATTATTATTATTATTATTATTATTATTATTATTATTATCTGTTTTTACTACTACTACTACTACTACTACTACTACTACTACTACTACTACTACTACTACTACTACTACTACTACTACTACTACTATTACGATCACTACTACCACTGCTACTACCACCTCTACTACTACTACTACTACTACTACTACTACTACTACTACTACTACTACTACTACTACTACTACTACTACTACTACTACTACTACTATTGTCCTTCCTTCTTTTAGGACGGGTTACATATCAACAATTCCAGAAACAGAATGACAACACGGTATAGGTATATAAAAAACAAAAAAAGAAAAGAAAATCAATGGCAGAAACAAAATGAGGAGAGATAAGATAAAAAAAAAAAGAAAGTTGGACCGGTGTGACCTGGAATAGAAGGGCAGCAGATGACTGAGATAAATGGAGGAGGTTTGGGGAAGAAGCTTTTGTCGTACAGCGTCATGTTGGGGGTCTGGTGGTGAGGGCCGCGAGGAGCGAGGAGAGGAGGCGAGGAGGCTGCAGGGCGGTAGTGAGGCCAGGGGTTGGAAGAGTGCCAGCTCGGAACACGAGTACCTACAGGAAACGTTACTGAGAATGAGAAAGAAAGAGGAGGCAGTCAGGCGGTGCTGTCGACGCCACACTTACTGACGATCGTGACTTACGTAACGTTAGGGTTAGTGGAGGCTTTCTCTGCTACAGGTTATACGCCGGCAAGATTCTCCTCCTCCTCCTCCTCCTCCTCCTCCTCCTCCTTCCTCCTCCTCCTCATTATCATCGTCATTGTCAGGCTATACGAATCCCGTGCAGGACAAAGAAAGACCTTCTCTAAACTTCTCCAGGTCAACCCAGCAAAACTTCCTATCTCCTCGCCCCATCTAGCTCTCTGTCTGGCCTTCCTTCCGTCACCACTCCCAGGTAGCCATTACTTGAACTCTAGTAACGTGTCCTGCCTGTGTCCGCATTTCTTTATCGTGTAACAAAGGCAGTGCTGTTAAAGTCTAGTTACTGAAATGGCACTCTCTAGATCAGACCAGTGGTGATGTGATTGAGTGAATGCTCCCCAGGTGTGATGTACGGGGCTTACTTACTGACTGACACATGCAGACTTATACTTAATCCCTTCAATACTGGGACACATTTTTTACATTTGAGATTTGTGTACGATTAGAGCATTTTATTTACATTAGGAAGGGTCTATGGAGGTAAGAAGATTAATGGCCACAGTCTTCATTATTTTGATCTCCATATATATTTCTGAAACTATCAAATTATCAAATAGTAAGCAGAATGAATATGAAAACGCGTCATGGTACTGAAGAGGTTAAGAACACAGGAACATAGAGCATAGGATTCGTTCATCGTGTTGTGGCTTCATTCAGTGACCCCGCGACCGTCTCTCTTTGTGTTATGAAGGTTGTGACGGTCTCTGAAACTCGAGGGAGGCAGCAGATTGGATTTTTGTCTGAATACACTTTCTTCTGTAATTTGGTATAATACATATACTTTTTTCTATTTTCGCTATGTCAGTGCTTCAAGGAAATAGTTAAAGTATTTCCCACTGAAGGAATCCATCGTGCATAAGACCTCTAAGAGTGTCTAACCTCGCACCGTGTTTGTTGACCGCTGCTTTTGGTAAACGTTCTGAAATTTTAAGTAGAACTGAAGTGATTTAACGCTTCTACTGGTATTTAGCACACCTTTCCCTAATCACCAACCACTCTGAGACATCTTTTCTTATTCTCTACACCCACCTTCAAACATTGCGCTATTAGGAATAACTAGATCTATTTTTTTATCTCATTCTTTCTTGTAGGTGCGTATGAATTGCATACATTGCTTATAGTGTCTTAATTGTTGTATATTTCAGCGAAAGGATTAAGCTATGTAACCATTTTTCTCTTGTTATCTTAAGAAAAGTGAGAAGTCAACAAACATCTCACAAGATCCTACTTCACATTATGAGCACCATACAGCACTTCATTGTTTGCATGCAAGGCGTCACTTACTGCCCTGTTCTCAAGCCACACTTCATGACACTTTGCCACCGAACGAGTCTTTAGATTGTGTTAAAAGTGAATAATACAAATGTCTCTTTTCCTTACTTTTTGGAGTTAATCTCTTGTAAGGAATTTGATACATCTTCGTTTTGCAAGTCACTTAGTCAGTCGTGATGCAATACAGTGATGAGGAAATATGTGATGCTATGTTATGTATGTGACTCAAGGTTCGGGAGGTGACAACACAGCACCATAAGTGATGGCACAAGTACAATGCGTGATAGTGTAATGATAGTGGGGATAGTGTAACATTTGAATAATAACAGAAATACAAAAAAAAAATATGATTAGCTTGTTTTTTATATGTTTGTATGATATGATCACAAGTATGATGTTTGTGATAGTGTAATGATAGTGGGGAGAGTTAACCCATTCATTACTGAGACGCATTTTTACCGTGAGTTTTGGGGATGATTAGACGATTTTCTTTACATTAGGGAGGGTCTGTGGAGGTCAGAGGATTAACAGCCACAGCTTTTACCATTCTAGTCCCCTATATAAGTTTCTGAAGCTGTGTAAAATCGCCAATTATAAGCAAAATAAATATAAAAACGTGTCCTGGTACTTGAGGGTTAAACATTTAAATAGTAACAGAAATACCCCCAAAAAACTATGATTACCTCAGTTTATGTATATGCTGGTATGTTATGGGTTCGAATCCTGTCCACGGTCCGAGTGTAGGTTGGGCTTCCTCACTCGGGGCAAGGGTTTCCTAGCGGGTGGGCTTTGAGATAAGAGGTACACCATAAAGTATCCCCTTTAGCCCATAAATTCCCGTGAAAAGCCCACATGGTATAAAAAAAAAAGCATGGTGTTTAAATGGTATAAATAAAAAAGAATAAAGGTATGGTGTTACAATATGAATGACTACAAATATGGTGTTAGAATATGGACGACTACCAGTACGGCGTTCAAATATAAATGACTACCAATACATATGGTGTTTGAATATAAATGACTACAAATACATGGTGTTTTTTTGAATAAGAATGATCACAAGTATGGTGTTTCAAATATGAATAACTGCAAGTATAGTGTTAGAATATGAAGCACCAAGACACCAAGACACCAAGAAATAAAACACCAAAACACAAAGACACCAAAACACCAAGACACCAAGAAATAAGACACTAGGACACCAAAACACCAAAAACACCAAGAAATAAGACACCAAAACACCAAAAAACACCAATAAATAAGACACCAAGACACTCATTCTAACCTCCCCAACAGAAGACATGAGGTGATGGCGCGGGTAGTGGCGGTGGTGGTGTCGGTGGTGGTGGTGGTGGTGGTGGCGGGTTTGCTGTCTCCTGTCCGGGGCTCGAACCCTTCCGAGGCCCCAGATGCAAACCAGTTCAACATAGGCGGCATCCTTTCCAACAACAAATCACACGACCACTTCAAGCAGACCATATCGGTAAGTGGATTTTGTTGTTTGGCTTGTTCCTGTTTGCTTTTTCTGTTTGTTTTCATTGTAGTTTTCTTTGTTTGTTAATATTTACTTGTTGCGGTGTTTTTTTTTTTTTCTTTTATTGAATTTGATTTTGTTTTACTTGTTCCGCTTTTTTTCTTTGTTTTGATTGTAGTTTTGTTTGTTAATTTTTACTTGTTCCGGTGTTTTTTTTTCAATTTTTTTTTTGTCTGTTTTGATTGTGTATGATTATATTTTTGTTTCTTTATTTGTCCCTTTTTTTGGGTTTGATTGTATTTCGGTGTTTTTTTTTTTGTTTGTTTTGACTTCCGCTGTTTTTTTTTTTTTTTTTTTTGTATTTCGGTGTTTTTTTTTTTTTTACTTCCTCTGTTTTTTTTATTGTATTTCGGTGGTTTTTTTTTATTGTTCCTGTTTTTTTTTTTTTTTTTTTATTGAATTTAATTGTTTTCTTGTTTAATTTTACTGGTTCCTCTGTTTTTTTTTGTCTGATTTTTTTTTCCTTTTGCTATTTTGATGTATAAAATTTCCTTTTTCTCAGTTTTTTCATTTATTTTCATTTTACTTTTTTTCCTTTGGTGTTTTTTTTGTTTTTGTTTTGTTTTTAGTGTATATTAGTTTTTCTTTCATTTTTGTCTTTTCCATTTTTTTTTTTTTTTGGGTATGAAAGTAACGGTGGTACATTTTTTTCTTGCTATATAAAGCGATGAAGAAAAATAAATCATTCACTTCACGTCTTTAATTTTGAGGTCTGTTGACTTATTTCTATTAGTTTCAGCTGTCTTCTTTATTGCATTAGTTATACGCATGTGTGTGTGTGTGTGTGTGTGTGTGTGTGTGTGTGTGTGTGTGTGTGTGTGTGTGTGTGTGTACAAGAAAACCATAATGTAAATCCATGTATTCTATATCAAGATAGGAGAGAGAGAGAGAGAGAGAGAGAGAGAGAGAGAGAGAGGTAGAGGAGGAGGAGGAGGAGGAGGAGGAGGAGGAGGAGGAGGAGGAGGAGGAGGAGGAGGAAGAAGAGGAAGAAGAAAGGTGCTGATAGGGAGTCATGCCTCCTCGAAACCTCTCCTCTTTTTTTCTTCCTCTTTCTTTTTATCCTTCACCTAATTTTTTCACCAGAACAGGTTGGAAAGAGATTTTTTTTCTGGGACATCATAACTTTTCCTTTTGTGTGTGTGTGTGTGTGTGTGTGTGTGTGTGTGTGTGTGAGTGTGTGGAGGAACCGTCAGGAAGGTGGACTTCTTTCTGAAAACAACCTGGCAGAGAACTTTAGTATTTTTAGAAGTTGATCAAGTTGAAGGCAAATGGAGACTGATAGGCATTTCGTAAGGGAGACTCTTGATTGCATTGATTGTTATGGTGTCATGTAGAAGTAAACATATTTCACAACGACCAATGGGAGTTACGACAGGCATTGACTCATAGGACACTGAATAAGAGAGAACATTTGATAACACGTCTTTATTGTAACACCTCTGAACAAGAACACTAGATGACATCCCGACTGCGACACTTATGTACGAGAATGCATTGTGACATCCATAATTACACACGCATCAGCAGAAACACTAATATTACTAAGACACTAACACAAATACGTAACACATTTCTTATTCATCTTTCTCTCAGCACCGAACTGATTCATTACCACTGAAACATCCCTTATTCACTCTCACCCTGCGCTTGTCCTGTCCATCACCACGTCGCTATGAAGACCATTCCAGCCACCTTCCTCTGTGTCACGTCTGTGTTAGCGCTTCCTTTTTCCTCTCCCCGTGTTGTAATGAAGGGGACTTGAAGTGGCTTATGCATCCCCAACAGATCCCTTCTATAGACACTTTCCTTTGTTGAGATAAAAAATTCATGTTGACAAATGTGACTTGGCTTTCAGAGTTTATGTTTAACTTTGATTCTTATGGAGTTCATATTATATAAAGAGAAACTTAGAGAATTAATTGGTGTCTGTGTTTTTTGTCTTTGTAATTATCACGTATTTTTGAGACATACAAATATTGGCTTACCCATTGTCGCATCCTCTTACCACATACAAACATAATCTTCCCAATTATTACATCTTTTTATCACGCACAAACATCATCTGGCTCATTTTTAAGTCCTTTTATCACGCACAAACATCATCTGGCTCAGTTCTAAGTCCTTTTATCACATTTAAACATCATGTCTCTTATTTCTTAGTCCTTTTTATCACGCACAAACATCATTACCACACTCCTTTTACCACAACGTACATTACCACGTCGGTGTGTCAGTGCAAACATCATCTGCCCCATTGCCCAGTGCCTGTGTTATGTTCAAGTGTTACTCTGCCTCGTCGCCAGCAGCAGATCAACGACAACAGGACCTACGTGGACGCGAACACGACTCTCCATGAAGTGACAATGCTCATGGACTCCAACCCTATCCGTACCGCCCTCGAGGTTTGCAAGCAGCTCGTCTCCAGATCGGTGAGTAAATAATCGGTTCAATGGTTCATGTTTGAGAAATAGTTAGATTTGAAATGAGGAGGAGTTGGTAGTGAAATAGAGTGGTAGATTAATGGAATACACCAATTGTTCCAGTAAATAATGGGCATAAGTTTGAGAAATAGTTAGATTTGAGATGGGAAGAAGTTGGGGATGGAATAGAGAGGTAGATTAATGGAATAGATAAAAGATTCAAGTTTGAGAAATAGTTACATTGGAGATGGGAAGAAATATGGAGCTGAAAAAGAGTGACAGCTTAATGGAATAATCCAACTGTTCTAGTAAATATGACTTCAAAGGCTAAAATTTGAGAAAAAGTTAGATTTAAGATGGTAAGGAATTTGTTTCAAGTACAGTGGTAAATTAATGGAATACACCAATTGTTCCAGTAAATAATGGATTCAAGTTTGAGAAATAGATTTAAAATGGTAAAAGAAGAAGTTTGTAATGAAATAGAGTGATAGATTAATTAAATAAATTTATTGATCTTGTTTTTGTGTTAAGTCATTAAGAAGTTTGAGATAAATTTACGGATGGGGATGGTATGTGAAAATTGGTAGATACATTTCATACCAGGTGTAGGACTAATGGCTTCTTGCACCTTGTATTTTCTAACGTTCTTTCGTTCTTATTGATACACAATCTCTTCCTCTTCCAGCCTGTATTTCATTTTTCTTCGTCTGATTTTTTTTTTTTTTTTCATTCCTCCACCCCACCACCACCACCTCTGCTAACACACTCTGCCCTTTCTCTCCTCCCCCATCAAAGGTGTATGCGGTGATAGTGTCCCACCCTCTGAATGGCGACCTCTCCCCGGCGGCTGTCTCCTACACCAGCGGCTTCTACCATATCCCCGTCATCGGCATCTCCTCAAGGGACTCTGCTTTCTCTGACAAGGTACTGCACTCACGACTTTCTCTGACAAGGTACTCACGACTCTGACAAGGTACTGCACTCACGACTTTCTCTGACAAGGTACTCACGACTTTCTCTGACAAGGTACTGTACTCACGACTTTCTCTGTTATGGTTCTTACGACTCTGACAAGGTACTGCACTCACGACTTTCTCTGGTAGGGTACTCACGACTCTGACAAGGTACTGCACTCACGACTTTCTCTGACAAGGTACTCACGACTCTGACAAGGTACTGTACTCACGACTTTCTCTGACAAGGTACTGCACTCACGACTTTCTCTGGTAGGGTACTCACGACTCTGACAAGGTACTGTACTCACGACTTTCTCTGGTAGGGTACTCACGACTCTGACAAGGTACTGCACTCACGACTTTCTCTGGTAGGGTACTCACGACTCTGACAAGGTACTGTACTCACGACTTTCTCTGACAAGGTACTGTACTCACGACTCTGTCTCCACTGACAAGGTACTGTACTGATCTCCGTTTTTTTTTTTTTATCTTT
>NC_059302.1:2988424-2990924 GCF_017591435.1 Portunus trituberculatus | reverse complement strand
TGTAGGTTAAGACTAATCATCAAGTTCTCATAAATGATCACCGTTCGAGGAGCCTGTGAGGAGTGGCTCCCTCCCTCAGGTGCGCGGACACCACTTCTTGACACATGGCAGAGGTGATAATGTTAGGTGGTGGAGAGTGTTAGCTGAGGACACCCCACTGGAAGTGAGTGGAGGCGGTGGTCAGTCAGTCTGCTTGCTTGGTTAAGTGTCCCTGTTCTCTCGCAGCCGCCTCGCAGTGCAGGGAAAGAGGAGGGTGGGAAGACCATTGGCTCCACCACCCCGCAGTCGCAGGTAACCCAGGTTTTTCCTACAGCCACGGGGCAAGATGGGACACTTTAGGGCAACATTGACCACCAAAAATGTACATAAGAATATTTGTTCACAAAATGAGTGGGGTCATATACTTAAAAAAAAAAAAAAAAAACGCGATTAGAACCCAACGTCCCAACGCTGTGCACCTTGAGAGTGTGGTAACAGTGAGCAGCACAGCGCTGCGTCACGGTGCAGCACACTGGCTACACAAGAGTGTCAAGGCCTCCTTCAGTGTGAGGGGCAACGAGCATTGCCTAACGCAGCGGCTGCCGCCTCCCATGGCGGCACACAGGCTGCCTGGGCCACCAGGACGAGCCTTGCCTCGCCTGAACGTCACCCAAGGAAATAAGTGAACACACTCATTGGCTGAGGGCGGATCACACTAGAGGGCGGTAGATAGATTTATTTTTCTAACACTGAATAACTTTTAAGATTTTAATTTAGCACTTCATTCTCGATTAAAAAATTTTTCTTGCAGTTTTCTTAATTTATTAGTATGAAGGATGTTAACTGACCATAAATTCAATATAATGTGCAAATATTTCTTTTTTGGTGACGTTATTTTTTCTCCCACAAGACCTTCGGGTGTGTACGCACTCGAGCTTTAGTGAATAAACGTTTCATTTAGTGGACTAAATAATTTGAAAGTCACGCTTATCGATGTGTTGAGCTGCGTCATGGTCAGTGTGGTCTCAGCACAGTATACACGTGCTACTCAAGGATGGCATGGCGCTCACGATGGAGGGTCACGGCTAGGCCGCCCTGAAGATCCCCCTCACTGCACACCCCCTGCGTGTCGTTCACGTTGTCCCTGGGCAGATGCGGGACGGCTTGAGGCAAAGACTCCTGGGTGGTGCCATTAGCCCTGTGGCTCCCGTGGATGGCAAGGGGGCGCCGCGCCGCGGTATGCGGCTTGGCTCTTGAGGCGTTGGTGCAATTCAGAATAGTTACAATGCGACATTTCCCCATCTTGCCCCCTCCCTCCTGCTCAGACCAAAGATTGCTCGTGTAAGCCTGTTGCTGCCGCCGCCGCCGCCGCTGCTGCACTCTAGTGGTCCTCCTGCCCCTTAACACCAGATGATGAGACAGTGGAAGTGGTCATAGGGAGTGGTGGTTCCAAAATTCATGATCTGGCTCACTATTATGGTCTTTCCCTGTGTGGAGGACTGAAACGCAGCGTCATGCTAATGTTTGTCTCTGAACCACTAGCTTGTGACTCTCCGCAGACTTACCCTTCGTGTCCACCTGTGCTCCTGTGTGTGTGACAGTGGTGCCTGGCTGGCCTCAGGATGGAGAGTGGAGAGTGGTAGTGTGCTTGTGTGGGGAGACCCGGGCTGTTACTGCTTACTGGCCGGCTTGGATGAGTGAGAGGCAAATGTGACCTGTAGACGAGTTGCCTTTTGATGTTCGTTTTTTCCTTTATCTCTTAACTTCTCTTTGTTTTCATTATTAATTAAATGAAAGGCGGAAGTGAGAGGAAAAAAAGTAGTGGTGATGGCCCAGAGAGAGAGAGAGAGAGAGAGAGAGAGAGAGAGAGAGAGAGAGTCGAACAAGGAGACAAGCAGAACAGATAAGCAAAAATGACTGACAACACTGACAATAAACAGACAGATATAAAGAGACATACATACATATATACATGCATAGATACATACATACAGACATACAAACATATAGACAGAAAGACACGCGTGAGCAGGAGGACAGCAGGGCACGAGAGGGTAACGTCTGTCTGGTAATTGATGAAAACCAAACCCCCAAATAAAGCTAACAGAAAAGCCTGGTCAAAGTGAGGCATTATAGTGTCACACGGACTGCATCTGTCTTTTTTGCTGCATGCAGTTTACTTATACTGACCAGTCACACTCCACCCATCTGTCTGTCATGCCGCCGGGAACTCTGTCTTTCCTTATCTACTTATACTATATATATATCTCTTCTGGGGAATGACACACTATACTAGAGGATGAATTGGCTGATATATCACTGCTTGGTAGGAATAGTTCAATGATACAAGTCTTGTGCATGCTGGGAATATACGAGAGATACAAAAAATTTAGTCTTGTCAGCATAACAATGTATAGTGAGCGAGGGATGGCTCATCTTGGTGGGTGAAGGAGTCGAGTCACGGGAACCCAGTGCGGAAGTCACGCCCTCTTCACGCTATGTAGAATTGACCGTCGGGGAG
>NC_059302.1:2903424-2983424 GCF_017591435.1 Portunus trituberculatus | reverse complement strand
GCATAACTAATGATTCCTTCCCTAAGCTTGATCCTTGTAGAAGACAACCTCAGTAATGACATAAAACCAGTATTTGCCACCACGACTTAATGCCTCTCACCCGTATTCAGAAACCATTTGCTCTCTCACCACCATTATTTTCAGAGACTATATAGATAATTAGCCGGGTTATTAAGAGCGTTTCTCTTGCTAACCTCTTCAGTACTGGGACGCATTTTTACCATTAGTTTTGGGTATGATTAGACGATTGTATTTACATCACCAAGGGTTTAGAAGATTAATGGTCCAGAGTCTTCACTATTTTAATCGCCACATAAGTTTCTGAAGCTTTATAAAATCACCACATAGTAACCAGAAGGAATATGGAAACGCGTCATGGTACTGAAAGGGTTAATAATTAAAAAGTCTTATTGATATGTCACTAGAACCATAAAAAAAAACTGCCTTAGAAACCCATGTCATTTTAACTATAGCCTTTGGAAGTAGTGGAGGTGCGGAGACAAATGTTTCAGAGTATGATCTAAGATAGGTGTTGACTTCGTGAACTTCCTGCAGGTGCTGACCATCGAGGAGAAGCCCTTCGTAACCACACAGAAGATTGAGAGCAAGGCCGAGTGTCTGGGAGGCGGACGAGTGTTGTGCCCGTGGTTCAACTCGACCAGTGAAGGCACAGACCTGTACTGCTGCACGGGCTACTGCATCGACTTGCTCATCACACTGGCCAACAAGATCAACTTTACCTTCGAGCTCGCTCTCTCCCCAGACGGCGAATTTGGTTCTCTCCAGATGAAAGAGAGTAAATGTCCCATAATGCATTCACTCACGTTCTCTCACATTCTCATTGACTTCACGCACTTTAGTTCTGTTTTTTTTTTTCATACTCGTTCTTTATCATCAATCCAAATTTTACTTCATCTGTTTCTTCTCTCTATGATACGATATCCCGTCTTTTAGTCAGTTCACAATGGCGTTCTTTCCTATAAATCACGTTCTCTCACGTTCTCATTGACTTCACGTGTTTTTTTTTTTTTTTCATATTCGTTCTTTACCATCTATCCAAATTTTACTTCATCTATTTTGTCTTTCTCTCTTCGCCAGTCACATGATGGAGAAGAGCGGGAGGTTTAAATGGTCTTAGTTGTCAGTCAGTTAATGATATTTGCCACAAAGGAAGGGAGGAAATCACACCGAGTCACTGAAAGATTCCTTGCTATTTCATGCTGCTTCTGCTTTGTAACTTATTCACTAGTATGTATGTAAAAGGGTAGTGTGATATAGTTTTATATGTTAATGTTATAACCACACACACACACTCTCTCTCTCTCTCTCTCTCTCTCTCTCTCTCTCTCTCTCTCTCTCTCGCTCTCGCTCTCGCTCTCGCTCTCGCTCTCTCTCTCTCTCTCTCTCTCTCTCTCTCTCTCTCTCTCTCTCTCTCTCTCTCTCTCTCTCGTCTGTCTGCTTCCCTATGGTGCCTTGTGACGGTCTGTGATGAAGCCAGCCCACCAACCTTCCCTCTGTGTTCCAGGCAAGAAGGAATGGACGGGCTTGATCGGACAGCTGGTGAATCAGACCCACGGTGCGGACATGATAGTGGCGCCGCTCACCATCAATCCTGAACGTGCCCAGGTCATCGAGTTCTCCAAGCCTTTCAAGTACCAAGGCATCACCATTCTGGAAAGGAAGGTTGGTGATAGATAGGAGAACTGGACTCATCCCTTATTAACTTTGGTTTCTCTCTCTCTCTCTCTCTCTCTCTCTCTCTCTCTCTCTCTCTCTCTCTCTCTCTCTCTCTCTCTCTCTCTCTCTCTCTCTCTCTCTCTCTCTCTCTCTCTCTCTCTCTCTCTCTCTCTCTCTCTCTCTCTCTCTCTCTCTCTCTCTCTCTCTCTCTCTCTCTCTCTCTCTCACCTCTTCAATACTGGGACACATTTTTACCTTGAGATTTATGTACCATTAGACCATTTTATTGACATTAGGAAGGGTCTTTGGTGGTCAGAAGTTTAATGGCCACAGTCTTTACTATTTTAATCCCCCAAATAAGTTTCTGAAGCTGTACACTATCACCATGAATATGGAAACGCGTCATGGTACTGAAGGGGTTAAAAATCCGTGTAGGTGCAACCATGTAGGGACTTTTGAATGTTGTGATGGTGCCAATTAGAGGTGTTTCAAAATATGGTTCATTTACCGAAGGAGGCGTTTGGGTGATGGCTTTGAGAGATTTTGATGTTACTCCTAACGTTCTGTGTCATTGGTTGGTCTTCTTTTGCAGCAACCTCGCTATTCCACACTGGTGTCCTTCCTGCAGCCCTTTCGCAACACCCTATGGATCCTGGTGATGGTGTCCGTGCACGTGGTGGCTCTGGTGCTCTACCTCCTCGACAGGTTTAGTCCCTTCGGCAGGTAGGTCACGAGATGATGTCACTGGTGGTGGGAGGATCTTGTCTTTCCTTCACAGCGACACCTTTATGTCTTCATCATACACTTTGGAGTCGGAATATGAGGATTACTTTGTTTTCATCTTCATTTCTATTCCTCTCTTTTGAATATTTTTTTTTCTCCGCTTTCAGAATTTTAGTTGATTTGAAAAACATCCTCATTGCCATTGTCAAATAGTATATAGATTATTTTTCTTAATTCCTATGCATGGTTTGTCGGCGGCTCTGTTTACGTTACTTTGTGTTCAGCTTTGTGTTTGAAGTACATCTGAAGAAGCGAGTGTGTGGTGCAGCGGTGGCACAGTCAAGGTCAGTCTAACTCCCCACACGCCACGATGGTCAGTGTGTCCAGAGTGAGATGAGTACGTTGCGTGTCGTGTCATGTTATTCGATCCTTGGTCAAGTCTCTTCACGACTACGCCTTTGCATCACTTTTCCAACATTCAAAAACTGGATACAACAGCAGAAACAAAAAGGAGATGGGCTTGTGTTCTGTGGACGGGCAAATTGTGTATTAAGGTGCGTGTACGAAGGTGTGTGTGTGTGTGTGTGTGTGTGTGTGTGTGTGTGTGTGTGTGTGTGTGTGTGTGTTACAGGTACAGGCTGGCCAACACTGACGGCATGGCAAGGAGATGGGTTTGAGGTACTTATGATGATAAAACTCGTGTCCTGGTGATTGCAAGGTGTATGCTGAGGTGCGTGTGTGTTGCAGGTACAAGCTGGCCAACACTGACGGCACGGAGGAAGACGCCCTCAACCTGTCCTCAGCAATATGGTTTGCCTGGGGAGTTTTGCTCAACAGTGGGATTGGTGAAGGTTAGTCCACAGTTACTGTTTGTCTGAAGAAAAAAGAACTTGATTTTTTCCCCTTTTCTCTCATGGAAAGGTTTCATTGTTAAGGAGAAATATAGAATTAATGTAAGGTTTAGAGGAGACCAGAGTGTTTTTGTGAGGAGAGGAGTGGGATTTCCAGCGTCAAGGGGAATGCATGCGATAACAACATTCAGGTTTTCCATCTGCTGAAGGAGAGTAAATGTTGCGTCACACACTGAACCACTGAACTGAAGCGTGCCCTGTCCAGTAACGGCTCTTCGGAATGACGCTTGTTGATAACTGTCCTACTTTGAAAATGATTTATATGTTAATTCAAATATCAATTACTGCTAACTGTATAATGAAGTCAGCGAGTGAGCGAGTGAGTGAGTGGAAACTATACACTTTTTGAAACATTTTAGAAACACGACCATCGGTATAGACATGCTGTTCATTCTCTTATAGTATCGCTAACTTGAATGATGATATTCTTACACTATAATTAAATGACGCAGTGAGATAAAGCACTCTTATATCCACCTCAGAAACAAGAGTCGTAGTTTGCATTATTTTTCGATAAGTTTCTAGATAGTGTGTAAATTAGAGTTTGCGGTGGGGAGTGCATTGTGAGAGTGAAGGGGTCTAGAGAGTGGGGGCGGGGTGTCAGTGTGAGTGAATGGAGTGGAGGGGATGGCGGTGGTTGGGGAGTGAGGGGGGGATGCAATGTGGGCGGCTGAACTTGTAAAGGGAAAAAATGAAACTGTTGAAGTCGCTCTCTTGACCGTTCCGTTATCCCGTTCTGCCGCATTTTGAGATATTTCCTTGTTATGAGAGAGAGAGAGAGAGAGAGAGAGAGAGAGAGAGAGAGAGAGAGAGACTGAAAGCATTAATTTGTTTGTAGTGTGTGTATTTTTTTTTTTAATGTGTGTGTCTCTAGTATGTGTGTGTGTGTGTGTGTGTGTGTGTGTGTGTGTGTGTGTGTGTGTGTGTACAGTGTCGGCATGGCACACACAGGCACGCCGCGGAGCTTCAGCGCGAGGGTGCTGGGCATGGTGTGGGCCGGCTTCGCCATGATCATCGTCGCCTCTTACACTGCCAACCTGGCGGCCTTCCTCGTGCTGGACCGACCACAGACCTCCCTCACCGGTATCAACGACGCCAGGGTAAGCACGCCTCTCGTTATGCTGGGGAGGTGGGAGGGGGGAGGGGGGTGATGTAATGATGCTGCTGATAATGCTGATTGTGGTAAGGGGAGTGCAAATCTCGGAGAAAAGATATCAGCTTAAAAAAAAAGGTGCATTCAAGAGATACAATTTCCAGAGCATTTTTGGAATCTAATCCTATTTATTCTGTATACGTTTGTGATTATATACATTTATAATTACATATAGATAACCTTATGAACTACATTTGTTTAATTGCTTCTTGCTTGTTCTGTAGGTGATGTGGCCTCATTTCCAGCAAAGACACACGTTCAGCCTACACTCTTCGGGTTTACCATTTGATATTTAAGACCTTCCTCTCTGTTATAACTATAAGAACAGCAATCCATCGGCTGAACAAGGATCTGCTGCTGCTTGTTGTGCCTTGCCATCCTAATCACACAGTTTGTCTTCACCGTAGTTACGAAACCCGATGGAGAACTTTACCTACGCGACGGTGAAAGGCTCCTCGGTGGACATGTACTTCAGGCGGCAGGTGGAGCTGAGTAACATGTACCGCACGATGGAAGGCAACAATTACCCCACCGCTGAGGCCGCTATCACTGCCGTCAAGTCCGGGTGAGTTACTGTTTCTTACCTCCTCGATCCACTTTCCCTCGCCCTCCGCATCGCTGCCATTGTGCTTGCCGAACGGAGGACAGGCAGAGAGTGAAGGAGTTTCGTCTTTTTTATTCCAAGTTATCAAGTGACTGTAGGTAAAGGACTTATAGTTGCTTGTAGTTCTGGCACAAGTTGGATGTTTTTGTGGATTTTTTCTGTTGTGGTAGTGGTAGCAGGGGTTAGTGGTGGTGGTGGTGGTGGTGGTATGAGACAGTACTTATTATCTGTTTCTAAAGTGTGAGGTCATAGAAGGAAAAGTGTTTTGTTAAAGGAAGAAGGAGTGAGGACTGTTGTGTCTGCGTAACGTTTAGTTGTAGCAGGAGTGTATGCCATGATTTATACAGTGGCAGAAACAGTTGGACAAAATTGATATGAGGGAAGAATCAGATGAGCTTCGTCTTTCATTACTTTATATGAATCAAAGAGAAGATTTAGAGTTGAAGAGCAAGAAGCAGAGAGTACTATATTCACTACATGGAAAAAAGATATACAAGTTCACAAAGTAATGGTGATTTCTTTGCAGGAGGCTAAAGGCGTTCATCTGGGACAGCTCGCGTCTAGAGTACGAGGCGGCGCAGGACTGTGAGCTGGTGACTGCCGGCGAGCTCTTCGGGAGGTCTGGCTACGGCATCGGCCTCAAGAAAAACTCCCCATGGGCAGACCGGGTGACGCTTGCCATTCTAGAGTTCCACGAGAGCGGCTACATGGAGGAGCTGGATAACAGGTGGATCCTGCAGAACCAGGAGGACACTTGTAACACAGACGAGAAGGCGCCCGCCACCCTCGGCCTCAAGAATATGGCTGGCGTGTTCATCCTGGTGGCGGCCGGCATCGTTGGCGGTATCGGACTCATCATTATCGAAATCATATACAAGAAGCATCAGATCAAGAAGCAGAAGCGCCTAGAGATCGCCCGCCACGCCGCCGACAAGTGGAGGGTAGCCATTGAGGTGCGTGTTGGAGCTTGGCTATTGTAATACTTGACAGACCTTCACTATTCAGTTTTCTGCTGGTAACTGATCTAACACAAATACAAACTGGCTAGTTCTTTTCTTTACCGTGGAGGACAAGAAAGTATTGTCTTGAGTAATGTTTTGTTTCTATCTGCAGAAGAGAAAGACGCTGCGTGCCTCCATGATGATGCAGAGGAGACTGAAGGCCAATGGCGTCAATGAGCCCTCAGTGATATGCGTCAACGTGGAGAGCGGAACTGGGTCCGGGGCAGGTGCAGGAGCTGGGGACGGGGCTGGGGCTGGGGCTGGGACAACGTCGGGGACAGCATCAGGAGCAGCGGCGGGGGCACCGGCGGGGGCAGGTGCCATAGCGGTCAGCTCTGATAGCGGAGCAGCTGTTAGTGGACCGGCAAGCATTGGAATTATTGACTTGCCAAGGATGCTGCCGCCGCCGCCGCCCGCACCCTCAGCCCCTCCCTTGCCTCCCGGCTTACCGCCAGACGTACCCCCGGCACCTCCCGCCCCTCGCTGGGGCAACGACATACGGCAACGGCACATTTCCTCAGCTCAGGACGAGGCTTTGCCCCCACCCCCGCCGCCTCCCAAGGGCGTGGACACGATGCGGCTGCACGCTTCCTACAAGAACCTGTTCGGCCCCGACCCGCCTGACCTGGTGGCGTGAGCGTCTGCTGCGGCCTCTGTATCAGAGGCGGCCAGGCTCACAGGGGCGGGGGATCCTGGCGGGGAGGACCACTCACTCCCCTCTACATTACGTCCACTCGGCGGCGCCCCGGGCCATGCCTCCCTCGGGCCCCGGCGCCGGGAGCCACCAAAGGCCCCGGCCAGGCCAGGGGGCACTAACTACGCTTCTCACTCGTCAACAACATTGTATAAATCATAAACATTTATAGCATGTTATAAGTGGGTCCCGGAACCTGGACCAGCCCGACTTTGTTTATTTTGGTAAAACACATTCATCCCTTATGCTCCTCCTGGCTAATAACCGAACGGTAAATTTATGATTACAACAATTACTAGGCGGGTGGTAAGGTACTATGTGGTTGTATGTGTGTAGATATGATGTATGTATGTAAGTGTGTATGGCGTACGTATGTATGCATATGTGATGTATGTACGTATGGAAGGACGGATGGACGAGTGACGTGTGTAAGTATGCATGTATGTATAGTCAGGAGCCGACAAGTGTCAACCAGCCCCACCCTCACCAGGAGTTTTATATATATATACATATATATATATACCTAGCTAGGGAGTATTAGTGTGGAGCCCCAATCCCTGTGGTGGGGCGGGGGAGGACCCGCCTTCACGCCCGGCACGAGGCGGGCGGCGCACAGGAGTGCCTCGAGAAGCCAGGGTCGCGGCGGGCACAGTCACCCTCCTTCACACCCGCCCGTCAAGAAGGTTTAGGAATGCGTCACCTCATGTGTTAACGGCCGCGTGCTGAACCCAAGCATCCTTCAATCCTCTACTCCCACGGTGCGACCACCAGCGGCCAGGCCCCGCGGCGGCTCCTCTCGCAGACTGACTGCGTCGCGGGAGGCTGAGCGGCGCCAGCCTCTACACGACGCAGCCACATTGCTGAAAAAAAAAAAATCATAAATAAGTAAATAATTATGATACTAAAAAAAAAAAAAAAAAGTTGGGTTCTCTCGTCAGCCCGGGCCAGGAAGTGGATGCGTAGACACATTCTTCATGTTAGACGGTGACGAAGATGGGTGATAATGCTCAGTTTGCCCCAATCATCCCCCAAAGACAGCACACAGGGTGACTGCGGCTTCCCCCTCCCACCACTGTTTTCTGTTAGCCTCGTAAGGCTTGCTAATATCCGGAATCTACATTGTTGATGATACGCTTATTATCGTTGTGTGTTGTGACGACGACCACTCGGCGGCCCCGCACAGACCACTCTCAGGCCGCCAGGCTGGTGCTGCACGCCGAGGACTTGTGGTGTGCTGGTCTGTTCCCGCTGCTGTTTATATGTATACACTTGTTTGTAAAATCGGAGGCTGACGAAATATGAAATTTAAACAAAAAGACATTTTCCAAGAACTTTTAAGAAAAAAAATATTGCAGAAGCTTATAAACTTAGCTGATAATGTTTAGAAAAGTTAGTAAAAAATAAATTGTTACATAACGATCATTATGATTTCACTCACAACACGAGGGCGGGCTGAGCGCAGCGCCGCCCGGGAGCCGGCCACTCCGGCCTTCTGGCCACCAGGTGTTGCAATAAGATGCCGTGAGCCTTGTCACACCACTACTGGAGGGTGAGAATAGCCTAATATGTGGCGTAGAAAGGTGTTTAGTCTGTGTGTGGTGTGTGTGTGTATGGGTGTGGGTGGGTGGGTGGGTGTATGTGGGTGTGCGTGTGTGTATGTATATGCGTGTGTGTGCATGAGTTTGTGTGTTTGATACAAGCATTCAGATTGGAGCTAAAAACTTACTATTGTAATGGTAGTTTTTGTGAATTTTGTATTATTTTAAGATTTTATTTTGTGGCCTCAAATGTCATTTTCATTGTTGTTGTAATTCAATTATTTTGAACTAGACCATAACATTACGCTCACGTCGCCCGTGCAGGCTCTGGCGGCCACATCCCCTCGTCCTGAGGGAATCCTTCGCCTGCTGACAGGCGCTGCCACCACTATACTATGGGTTAATATACATGTGTAATGATTTATTTATTTATTTATTATTTTTTTGCATGTTATAAGTATTTGTACTGGTTACATTCGTGGTGACGAGAGTTGTGTGACCCGTGCTGCTGCTGTGGTGATCCGGCATAGGAATGTTTGTTTTTTTGTTAATGTACTGTAAGATATCACGTCAAGATATATCCCCTATGTGACTCAAGGAACAAAAAGCCTGCTGGTGCCCCACACACCTCCCGTCGCCCCCTTGACTGCTGCTCTCCACTATAACTAACGACATGTCTCAGTGGTTCCCGGCGTGGGTCTCCGCAGTGTTGGGAAGCTCGAGCCGCTCACTCCTGTCTGGCGCTCATTCACCATGAGCAATGTATAGTGAACACTTTAAGAACTCCATGCCGTGCTCCTGTGGAACATGGAAAATAACTGACCTTCGTGCACAATTTAAATACGCACAAGAAAACAACTTTGGGTCAAGTATATATACATATATATATCTTTTTTTAAACTAATGAATCGAATGTACTATAATGATATTGATAATAATAACGGTTGCATAGAAAGCCTCGAGCCACACACTGGCTGGAAACTGGTGTGGCTGTGTTCTTTCTGCAACGTAATATTTTATACGAACCTACCTAGTACAAGATCCATTTCTTCGAGTAACCGGCTTGTTAATGTATCATCATATTTCTACTACCTTCAATTTCCTTCCATCATTTATTATATTGCCGTTATTTTTAGATAGAAGCGAGCGACAAGAAGCCAAGCTGGAGTGTGATAAGCTGTGATACCAGAGGAGAGAGCGCCCCGCTGCCGGGACCCTCCCGTCGCCACTCTAAGTTATTTCATGTTTTAGATTTATTGTTGCATTAGAATACTGTTGTTGCTCTATTAAATAAATTTAATGTTTAGTATAATTCACTATGAATTAGGCTACGAAACTCACTTCCATTAAATAAACCATGTGGCCGTGACGTGTAAAGTGGTGGGCGAGACTAGTAAAGTCAATCACTATTATAATTTTACGAAGGTAATTAATTGTCCCTAAAAACAGACAGGTAAAATG
Organism: Portunus trituberculatus; assembly: GCF_017591435.1. Lineage (NCBI taxonomy): Eukaryota > Metazoa > Arthropoda > Malacostraca > Decapoda > Portunidae > Portunus > Portunus trituberculatus. Next base: position 2,973,662 of record NC_059302.1, on the reverse strand, counting down.
GAATGACACATAATGCTGCTCGTGCACCCGTGAGTGTGTTGGTCCCCACTCCGAGAAGCTCTGTGTTTGTGGCCTGTTTGCGAGGCGACACTGTGTTGCTTACTTGTACTGCGGCTTGTGGCGGCACTCCCGTGTGTGTGTGTGTGTGTGTGTGTGTGTGTGTGTGTGTGTTTGTTTGCAAATTTTTAAGTGCGACCTTGTGTTTTTTAGTGAGTTTGTTTTTTGTGTACCTTTCTTAAAAATGTGTGTGTGTGTGTGTGTGTGTGTGTGTGTGTGTGTGTGTGTGTGTGTGTGTGTGTGTCCCTGCCCTTATTTAATAACCTAATGTGTTTCACGCTTTTTCTTTTTTACATGTATGTTCTTTCTCTCAGTTGGTGGTGGTGTTGGTGTTGTTGTTACTGTTGTTCTTGTGGCTGCTGCTGCTGCTGTTGCTACTGCTGCTGTCGACGCCACCGCTGTCATCGTCGCCGCCGCCACCGTTGGTGTTGATGCTGCTGCCGATGCTGTCGCCACCACTGGTGCCGTTGCTGTTGTCCTTGTTGTTGTCGCCGTGGCCTGGCTCCTGGTGCGGTGTCTCTCGGGGTGTGGTCTTTTTCCTCCTGGGTTTCCTCACTGTCCACATTGTGAGGTGGTTCTTACGTAAGCTTCGAACCGCATGATGGGTTTGTACGTTTAATATTCACACCTTCACAATAAAACCTTTATGTTATTGTTGCAGAGATGAGGTAGATCTGAACGTGGCAAGGATTCTAAAACTATGTATTTAGAAAGGACACAAAACAGTCAGCGGAAATTGATTAACTAATTTTATGTTTGTTATACATTCTGTTCCAATGAAGATAAAATTTAAGGCAGATGACTTTATCTGTTTTATAAAGTTTTAGAATTCTGTGCGTGACACCTCAAATACCTAGAACGTAAGGTATCAGCTTATTAGTATGCAATTATATATATATATATATATATATATATATATATATATATATATATATATATATATATATATATATATATATATATATAATATGATGATATTCATGTAATTTCATAACACAATTATTCTTACTGGGTCACGCGTCACCGAAATATTATAATTTTTGAAAAGAGAAAGGCAGCAAAGTGTTCGAGTGTCCTATAATGAAGCAATAGCTCAACTACTGGCAGTTTCAGGAGGAATTTTTGGAATTTTGTATATTGGTGCCAGGCGTGACTGGGGGAGCGTAGCAGCGTAGCCCATGAACACCGGCCAGAGCGCAGCGTGTGTCTGGTGTGTGGTGCAGAGAGTACTGTACATGTCTTCTGAAGGTGCTCTGTGTGTGTGTGTGTGTGTGTGTGTGATCTCGGGCCAGAAGCGTTATATAATACACACAAAGGAAAGTATTTTATATTGTAAAGTCACGTCAAATATCTCTGGGCACCACGTTGAGCACAGCGTTACGAGGTGACATTTTCCACTATCAAGACGCTGGTGATGTTCATAATAATAACAATGATGATAATGATAATAATAATAATAATAATAATAATAATAATAATAATAATAAATTGTCACCAGAAACTTACAGAGCAAATATATAGAAAAAAAATACTAATTTTAACTTTTAGTAAATTATGTGAAACTTCAATGGAAAAAAAAAGAAGACATTATAAGTCGTTTTATAATCCACCTCAGCTTTGGTACAGCGGGAGTCAGTTGCTTTTGGCGTGACTGATGTAGTGACCATGCCAGAAAGGAAATAAAGGCAGTGTTTATACAGATGTACACAGTTGCGTCATTCCCACCAACACCAGTACCAATACCCGTGCTGAACACCCAACTTAGATCTATCTTAGCATTTTCATATTTCCCAAGAACCACAAGAGAAACTGAATACAGATAAATAACAGATAATGAACAAGTAAATAATGACGACAGAAATTAGCCTTTCGACTCCTGTAAGATGATGCTTTTGTTTGTAAGAGTGTAGACCAGAGAAAGTCAAGAAAAGTAGTGATGATTTGAAAATGACGTGATGGTCCTTCCGTGTGTGTGTGTGTGTGTGTGTGTGTGTGTGTGTGTGAGGAAGGGCGGGGTTGGCTGAAGATACACGAAATGAAAACTGATTGATTGACTGATTGGGTGGGTGAATGAGTGACTAACTGATTGACTGACTGAATGACTGATTTAGTGCCTAATGTGTTCAAGGTGTCGCAAACTGGATTGATTGAATGGATTAACTTAATGTCTTATGTACTGGAACGCATTTTTACCTTGAGCTTTGTGTACGATTAGACGATTTTATTGACATTAAGAAGGGTGCATGGAGATCAGAAGATTAGTGGCCACAGTCCTCACAATCTTAATCCCCTATATAAGTTTCGGAAACTCTGTAAAGTCACCAGATAGTAAGGGAAATCAATATGGAAACGCGTCATGGTACTGAAGAGGTTCAGGTGTCCCAACATTCAGCAATGTGGAGGGTGAAGGAGGATAGACAAAGAAGAAAGGTGATGCTTACAATTTGATGGAGGCAGAACAGTTCTCACAATAAAGTTCAGAGGATTGTGAGAGCTAAAAAAAGAACTTGATCTTTTTGCATCTACAACATAGGAGTAACAATTTTCGACTTTTGGGTTATTTTATTTATCTTATTATTTTTTTTTCAACTTTTCGATCGAGTATTAGCGAATCAATATATTGTAGTACAGCCTGTTTCTATTTTTTTTCTTCTTTTCATCGTTTTCTTTTATGTATATGCTGCATTTTTATTTCCTCTTGTTCTTTTCTTCGTGTTCTTGTTCTTCTTCCTCTTGTTATTGTTCTTGTTCTTGTACTTGTTCTTGTACTCTTCTTTATCTAGTAGTAGTAGTAGTAGTAGTAGTAGTAGTAGTAGTAGTAGTAGTAGTAACAGCAGTAGCAACACCAGGAGCATCAGCACATATAGTAGTAGTAGTAGTAGTAGTAGTAGTAGTAGTAGTAGTAGTAGTAGTAGTAGTAACAGCAGTAGCAACACCAGCAGGATCAGCACATAGTAGGAGTAGTAGTAGTAGTAGTAGTAGTAGTGGTAGTGGTAGTGGTAGTAGTAGTAGTAGTGGTAGTAGTGGTAGTGGTAGTAGTAGTAGTAGTAGTGGTAGTAGTAGTAATGGTAGTAGTAGTAGTAGTAGTAGTAGTAGTAGTAGTAGTAGTAGTAGTGGTATTTATGATGACTGGTGGTAATGAATGTACTGGTAATGATGGTGATAGTGGCAGTCGTAGCGGTGGCGTCTGGTAATTGTAGTAATGGTGGTGGTAATGGTGTTAGCGGTGATGGCGTCTGCATAACCGCTGTAAGCTGGTACTGTCTATTTACTTTGATGGAATTTTGGAGTGAGACGTGTGGTGGTGTCCCTGGCGTGGCGGCGGAGGCTCAGTCTGCGAGGCACGTGGAATGTTGAGCTGCACGTCACCTTACTGGAATGTTAACACCACAAGGTCGGTTAGCACACATAATGTTTCTTGTTTCTACAGTGCAGGATTGAGGCCGGGGGAAGATAAGATGCATTTTTTACATTGCCTTATTGTCAGTGTTGGTTCGTCGTTACCTGATAACAATGCCATTTGGTGACATCAGCATCAGAGAGAGAGAGAGAGAGAGAGAGAGAGAGAGAGAGAGAGAGAGAGAGAGAGGTGTGTGCGTGTGTGTGTTTAAGAAGCCTCGATGTGACTCAGAGATAGAAGAATGACATCGTTTTGGAGTCTAAAAACACGAATCAGGAGCTCCATCATAAATACAAGAGCGTAACATTAGTCAACAAGACTCAATAAACCTTTCCTCCTTGACAATTGACACTAGGGAATACAAACAAGGATCTGGAATGATTCAAAGCAGATGAATCACCACTAACGTTCAAAAGCTTGGGACGAGAACAAACCTTCCCTCGGAGCATTTTGTCATCTTTGGCCTTCAGCGGAGAGTCAGGCTATCAGCACCCCCTCCCTCAGCGCCTGCCACCTTACGTATATCGTGCCGTGCGTGGTGGGCAGCACGTGCACGGCAATACTTCACCAATGACAACTAGGAAGCCATTACAAGGAAGCGGACTGGCGTGGAGATAAGGTTGGTAGTATATGCATGCTGATGTGGCAGCTTCTCCGTCCACCACCAGCATACATAGTGATCATGTTATCTGGGAACACACTACACATATTAGTCCACGCTAACTATTGTACCATTCGTGCTTTACAGTGCGCTGATATAATTGCTGTATGATACTATTTTGTTTCTTTTTATTATGGAAGAGGGGAAGCAGGCCAAGGGCAACAAAAAATATAACAAAAAAAGGCCCACTTGATTGTCAGTTCCCTAAAAGGTTAGTAGAGTTAGCCAAAAGTCTGGGACAAATGTCTTGAAACCTCCCTCTTAATGCAGGGAGCTGACCCATCTCACCCTTGTTCTATTTTATAAGTTGTTCTCTTATACATCCTTGAGCGAGATTAGTTACTCTTTATACTTATCTACTCTTGCTCTGAACCAACGTCTGCTCCAACACCTAAGCTACCAAACAAACAGGTTCCGTTGCAGTGTTTATATACAATACTGTTCCACCTCTTAAGGGATGTGTTGGGAGGTTATGCATACGATGACTCATACAGAGGCAAGGGACGCACGTGGAAAGGAGTGAATGGTGGGTTTGAGAAGAAGGTTGTGGTGGATTTGGATGAAGGTTGTGGTGGATTTGGATCAGGTTGTGGTAGATTTGGATGAAGGTGTAGGGGATTTGTACCAGGCTGTAGTGGATAAGATGTGAGGTATTGACTGAATAACAAACAAAAAAAAACTAAATAAAGAAGTCTAGTGAATGTTATGAATTAGAAGCCTGTCAACATTGAGTCAGCTTGCAAGTAATAGATTCTGAGATACTAAACATAAACAATCAGTTCTCTATAATAAGTAAATAAAAAAAATCATAAATGTAAGAAATAGGTCACTAGAAATAAAAAAAGAAAAAAAAAGTTAATGTAGGGATTACAAAGAAAGCAGCATGCGTGAGGAAGCGTGGTAGTCAAAAGAACATGAACCACTCAGTCTGATGGGGAGAACGAAGAGGAGGAAAATTCAGAGTGAACAAGAGGAAAATTTTGAGAGTGAGCAAAAGGAAAATCTTTGAGTGAACATGAAGAAAATTTTTGAGAGTGAGCAGGAGGAAAATTTTGAGAGTGAACAGGAGAAAAATATTGAGTGAATAGAAGGAAAATATTGAGAATGTAATGATTGCAAAAAGCTGCTATAGTGTTAATTCATTAGTGTTTGCATTAGCTAATGTATATTTGGCAGGAACAAAGGTGAAGGCTCGTGGGAGGGAGAGGGAAGTAATCAGCTTTGTACATTCACAAGGATAGAGTAGATAATTTTGCTAAGTTACCCATGGACTGTCATTTTCTTTCGCGGGCTTGTGGTTACTCTTATAAGTGTTTTCGCTCAAGATGCTCACCAGTGGCTAGAGTGTACAGCTGAGTAGTGTGCTGTCTTTAGGATAGTGATGCATTTCAAGACCGTAGTTAGCTGTTTCCAATTCAATTTAACCCTTTCAGTAGTGGAATGCATTTTTATCTTGACTTTAGCGTATGATTAAACGATTTTTAGTTTCATTAGGAAGGGTCTGTAGAGGTCAGAAGATTAATGGCCACAGTCTTCACTATTTTAATCCCCACATAAGTTTCTGAAGCTGTATAAAATCACCAAATAATAAGCAGAATGAATATGGAAAACGCGTTATGGTACTGAAGAGGTTAACATTATCTTCGTGTGAGTCTTTGCTTATGGTTGACTGAATGGATAGGTGATGTTTGGTATAGTAGAGCATTTAGTGGAAAGGCACGTGAGATATGGCTACTGTATACACCTTTTTTTTTTTTTTTTCTTAAGTGTGGAGTGAGTTAGTTAATTTGAAAGAATCAAAGAAGGCAGCTGCAGATCATATACAGCACGCAACAGAAAACGAGTTGATTGCCTGCCAGCTATCAGTCAGTCAATGCAATCACCTCCTGTTTAGCACGACGTGTGATCTGCAACTTTGATGAACGACATGCAGCCCAAGAGGAGAGGGAGTGAGTGGCCTTGTTTGTTCCCGCCAGTGTAGTCGTCTCTCGCTCAACACAGTAGAATTAGCCAGTCATCACGCAAAGAGAGTTCATGTTCGAGCCATTCAATGTGCAAATGTGCAGGGTAGCTCAGTGGCAGCGGTGGCAGGTTGGGGTGGGTGGCTGGGTGTGTAACAAGGCAGCGACCGTCATAAGGTTGTTCGTGTTTAATGATTCGAGATGTAAATTTGTGAGAAGTTATGTTGATAAGAATCTCTTCAGTACTGGAACGCATTTTTACCTTGAATTTTGGGTATGATTAGACGATTTTATTTACATTAGGAAGGGTCTATGGAGGTCAGAAGTTTAATAGCTAAAGTCTTCACTATTTTAATCCCCACGTAAGTTTCTGAATCTGTTTAAAATCACCAAAGAGTAAGCAGAATGAATATGTGATCGTGTCCTGATACTGAAAGGATTAAGATGCATATTGGAGTTTCTGTTGATTTTAAGATGTTTATTGGAGTTTGTGAGAATTTCTGCTGATTTTGAGGTACATGATGGAGTTTCTGCCAATTTAGAATTTTTACCAAAGTTTGTAAGAAATTTTGTTGATTCGAGATGTATATTTGTGAGAAGACCTGCTGATTTAAGAAATATGTTGGGGTTTGTGAGAGGTTCTGCTAATTTAAAATGTATATTAGAGTTTGTGAGAAGTTCTGTTGATTTGAGAGGTAGATTTTGCGAGCAGTTCACCTTCCAGCCGATAGCGGAGAAGCAAGAGGAGCATGAACAGGAGGAGGATGAGGAGGAGAAAGTAACAGGCAAATACTTACGTGATCACGAAAATTCTAGACACACAAAAGTTACAGTATATAAATTTTTGAAAGTACGATAAAGGAAAATGAAAGAAGAATACCAATACGGTGTAAGTAGGCATCATGGAGAGCTGAGGCGGATGTGAGACTCGTGACGTATACTGAAGGAGTCACGGAGAGGTCGATCTCACACCAAACACCACATATTAGTTAACAAAGGTAGCGCATATTAATTTTAACGGCTACTCTGCCATGTACGGGAGAAAAATATTCCATGTACTTTACTAATAACACCTGAAATCACGAAACACAAAGGAAATACAAGGAGAATAATCATAACATCATAATTATACTTCTTATGTTTGTTTCAGGCTCTCACTAGTTATTAATAAAATCATGTATACATCTTATAACACGCATAGCTCTGTAACAAGCAAAACTGATAGACGTTATCTTAAATTATCGAGGGTTGTGGCGAGAAGGACCAGTGTGTGATGAGCTCAGTCCGCTGCCACGCTATTCACTCATCAGTCAAAAGCATCGGACTGAACTCATCACAGACTGGTCCTCGCCACAACCACCACATCTTCGATAAGGTAACGTCTATAGGTTTTGTTTGTCACACAGCCATGCGTGTTATAAAATGTATACATGATTTTATCAATAACTAGTGAGAGCCTGAAACAAACATAAGCAGTATAATTATGATGTTATTATTATTCTCCTTGTATTTCCTTTGTGTTTCGTGGTCTCATGTGTTATTAGTAAAGCACTTCTTGCATCTGCTTTCTCGTACTTTCCATTATTTATATTCTGTGCCTTTTAGTCTCATTATTTTTCGCTTCCCGCATCGGTGACGTAATTTTCTATCATTGAGAAGTCGCAAGAGATTATTTAGTTATTTAGTTATGCTTTAATTTACTATTTATTTTTTTGGCAAAACTAAGCGAGCGCATGAATGAAAGAGGCGAGGACATGTCTCTCGAGCGGTTCGGAGCTGAGCGGGAGGCCATCCAAACCTCTTCAAGGAATTGTCTCTTAGGCGGGACAGACAAAGCCGAGGAGAGGCTAAACAACGCTCCCTGGACTGAGTTATCCAATCGCCAAGTTGAAAATATTAAGACGCACGGGAAAGTGATCAGAGAAAACCTTGATCTTGGTGGATGGACTGCGAAATCTTCAGAGTACTTCGTGTCTTGTCTCGGTGGAGGAGATGGTGGAGATGAGCTTGTAATGGTGGAGGAGTCGGTGATTGTAGCAGACGGGAGACTGTAACACTGATGATGAGGCTACAGTAAATGCTGAATCAGGCCCCAAAACCAGCGTTCATCCCCCGTCTGCCATTGTTTTCATCCTCTCTTGCTTTCTTCAGTTTCTTCTTGCTCTTCTTTCTTCCTGCTTTATATTGTAGATTTTCGATATGCTGTGGGAAGGGATGGAATGTGTGTGTGTGTGTGTGTGTGTGTGTGTGTGTGTGTGTGTGATGGGGAGTTAGCTATTCGTCTTTTCTTTTTTCTTTTTTTTCATGATAATCGACTAATTTTTCTTTTCCTCGCTCAGTAAAAAGAAAAAAAAATGATGGAAGTATCGCCGTGGGTCATTATAGATCTAGATGCACACTGTTTTCTTTTCTTTTCCTTTTTCCTCTCGTTCTTACAATTTTCCTCAGCTCCACGTCCGATTTAGAAGAAAAAATCTAAAAAGTAAAGTCGTCTTAATATACTATTAAATCATTTTTTCCCGCCATATTTCTTGGATTCTTATGAGATTGAATTGATCGTAAAACAAAAGAAAAGGCCTCGACTGGAACAAAAGAGAAAGGCGCGCCACTCAAGGCCTGGCTCACACACTGCCTGTTTCTGGTTCGTTTCGTTATAGGGATTTCCTCGCTATTCCTGCTCGAACATCCCGCCAGTGTAGCGTATCGAGAAGGTGTGCATTACTTGAACCTCTCTCTCTCTCTCTCTCTCTCTCTCTCTCTCTCTCTCTCTCTCTCTCAAGCATTAGTACAGCCCCTGGTCCTGCTTTCACTCCCTGCAGCCCGAGCATCTTGCCCCACAATGCTGTACATCGCCTGAATGCAATCACCTTTATACCGCGCCTCGCTGACCCTGCCTTCGCTGCCTCTGTAAGTCGCCTAGTGACGCAATATTTTTTCTCCGTGACGTCACCGCTGTTCGCTCCGCCTCCCTGACGTCACGAGATTCCCAGTTGCTAAGTAGCGGCCGAAGCTTCCTTATAAGGCTTATAATCGCGGGCATCGAGTCTCCTCCTCGCGTTGGAAGAGCCTCGCCATCTTCAGGCACGTGAGTTGCGTCAGGAACTTAGGTTGTTATGGCTCTGTTGTGTGCCTCGCCTCACGTCTGCCAGATCAGAGAGAAAGAGAGAGAAAAATGTGTCCCATCTCTCTCTCTCTCTCTCTCTCTCTCTCTCTCTCTCTCTCCTTACATAACACAGCGTCGCCTCTCTCTCTCGGTTGCTGCTTCCACAAACGCACGCTTTTGGTGATTGACTGACGCTGTTATTATTACGAACTGAGCCTCGGGTCAAGCACTACCTCCAGCGTTACTGCTACTGCTGCTGCTGCTGCGTGCGACCACCACTGCTGCGATTGTTGTTAGTCATTGCAATTACCTTTTTGACTGTATGATGTCCATTTTCATTTCCTTTACCATTATTATTATTATTATTATTATTATTATTATTATTATTAACATTATTATTTTTATTAGTAGTAGTACTAGCTGTAGTACTAGTAGTAATAGTAGCTGTAGTAGTAGTAGTATTAGTAGCTGATGCAGTAGTAGTAGTAGCTGAGCAGCAGCAGCAGCAGCAGCAGCAGCAGCAGCAGTGGTGGTTGTTGTTGCAGGCAGTGCAGCAGCAGTGGTGCAGGTGCAGCAGCAGCGGTTGCTGCAGCAGCAGCAGCAGCAGTGGTGGTGGTGGTGGCAGTGGTGGTGGTGGTGGTGGTGGTGGTGGTGGCAGTGGTGGCAGCAGCAGCAGCAGCAGCAGCAGCAGCATTGGTGGTGGTGGTGGTGGTGGTGGTGGTGGCAGCAGCAGTGGTGGTGGTGGTGGTGGTGGTGGTGGTGTAGTGGTGGTGGTGGCAGTGGTGGTGGTGGTGGCAGCAGCAGTGGTGGCAGTGGTAATGCAGCAGCAGTGGCAGTGGTGGTGGTGGCAGCAGCGGTGGTGGTGGTGTAGTAATGGTGTCGGTGGCAGTGGTGGTGGTGGTAATGGTGTCAGTGGCAGTGGTGGTGGTGGTGGTGGTGGTGGTGGTGGCAGCAGCGGCGGTGGTGGTGGTGGCGTTGGCAGCGGTGGTGGTGGTGCAGCAGCAGCAGCGGTGGTGGTGGTGAGCAGCAGCAGCGGCGGTGGTGGTGCAGCATGGCAGCAGGTGGCAGCATGGCAGCAGCAGCAGCATGGTGGTGGTGGTGGTGGTGGTGGTGGTGGTGGCAGCAGCGGCAGCAGGCGGTGGTGGTGGTGGTGGTGGTGGTGGTGGTGGTGGTGGTGGTGGTGGCAGCAGCAGTGGCAGTGGTGGTGGTGGTGGTGGTGGTGGTGGTGGTGGTGTGGTGGCGGCAGGTGGTGGTGGTGGTGGTGGTGGTGGTGGTGCCAGCAGCAGCAGCAGGTGGTGGTGGTGGTGGTGGTGGTGGTGGTGGTGGTGGTGCAGCAGCGGCAGCAGTGGTGGTGGTGGTGGTGGTGGTGGCAGTGGTGGTGGTGGTGGTGTCAGCAGCAGCAGCAGCAGCAGCAGTGGTGGTGGTGGTGGTGTCAGCAGCAGCAGCAGCAGTGGTGGTGGTGGTGATGGTGGTGCAGCAGCAGTGGCAGCAGCAGCAGAGTGGGTGGTGGTGGTGGTGGTGGTGGTGGTGGTGGTGGCAGCAGTGGTGGTGGTGGTGGTGGTGGCAGCAGTGGCAGCAGCTGTGGTGGTGGTGGTGGTGGTGGTGGTGGTGGTGGCAGCAGCAGCAGCAGCAGCAGTGGTGGTGGTGGTGTCGGCAGCAGCAGTGGTGGTGGTGGTGGTGGTGGCAGCAGCAGTGGTGGCAGCAGCATGCAGTGGCAGCAGTGTTGTTATTGTTATTGTTGTTGTGGTGGTGGTGGTGGCAGTGGTGGCAGTGGTGGCAGCAGTAATGGCGGCAGCAGCGGCAGCAGCAGCAGCAGCAGTGGTGGTGTGGCAGTAGCAGCAGTGGCAGTGGTGGTAGGTAGTGGCAGTAGTAGTAGTAACAACTACTACTACTACTAGCAGTAGTAGTAGTAGTGGCAGTGGCAGTAGCTATAACATCGGTATTATTGTTATTATTATCATTATTATTATTATCATTATTATTATTATTATTATTATTATTATTATTATTATTATTATTATTATTATTATTATTATTTATTATTATTATTATTATTATTATTATTATTATTATTATTATTAGCAGCAGTAGCAGCAGCAACAACATTAGTAATAATAGCGGTAGTAGTGGTACTAGTAGTAGTGTTTGTAGTAGTAATGGTAGTAGCGATATAATAGTAATAACAGCAGCAGAAGCGATAGCAGTGGTGGAATTATTGTTATTAGCAGTAGTAGCAGCAACAGGCAGCAGCAATGGTGGTGGTGGCAGTTCAATGCAAACAAGAGCAGTGTTAAGAGTAGTGGTGAAGTATAAATCAGTAAAAGCTTCAGGTACTGTAGGGTGTAGCGGGGCGCGGAGAGGAGCCCATGAAGCAGAGATGAACGGGTCCCGGGAAGGCAGGCTGGGAAGAGAACATGCAGGAGGGAAAGCGTCTAAACAGCATTCAGTCACCTCCTCGTATCACGTCGATGCGAACTGGAGTGGAGGTGAATTAAGTGGAAGAGTGTGGTGGTTTTTATCTGCTAGAGGAAAATATTTAATGATGTGTAAGAAATGTCAGAAAAATGAGGTGGTAGTTTTGGCTAGTTGGAAATTAAATGTGTGCGGATTAAGGGAAGAAAAATCAACAAATATATATAACATTTCAAAAGTTGTTTTGACATACTAAGAGAAAATGTGTAATAATAAGGCGGTATAAGAAGAAAAATAATTAGATTGATGAACAAGAGTGAGATCGATGGAGTAGGCGGTACAAGGCGACAAATCTCCTCATAAGAGTAAAGTTTAATGATATGTGTGGGACAAATGTTGAAGAAAAGTGTTGGGGGATCCTCTGCTGTGAAAGAGTAGCTTGTCTGAGGAGGGGGACTTGTATCCGTGGAAATAAAGCAAATGATGACAAGTAAGTGGGGAGAACTGAGCTGGTTTATATAACGAAGATCTCTCCGCCGCAGACATTACCAAGATGTAAAGACCACCACCACCACCACCACCACCACCACCACCACTACTACTACTACTACTACTACTACTACTACTACTACTACTACTACTACTGCTGCTACTACTGTTGCTGCTGCTGCTATGGTTGTTATTACTGTTGCTACTGCTATTACTTCTCCTATTACTCTCCCTTTACTATTTTCAAGCACTACAGTTTCCACAACTCTCGCTACCTATGCTCTGCGCGGGTACCACCAAGACAGCAAGTAGTGCACCCACGAAGCGCTGCGTCCAGTACGGAACATACACGTTCTCGTCAATACCAATCCGTGGATCGCCTTCCTTCACGTCATTCTGTGAGTTTGGCAGGAAATAGTACGCCGTTCACTCAGCTAATACTCACTCGGCAGCCACGCAGCGAGTGTTACAAACATCTAGAGTACCTAAGGCGAGGCAAAGAGACACCGTTGCTTCTCGTTGTGCAGATCTCGAAGTTTTAAAATGAGATAGTGTTTTCCTGGTGCTCTTAAACAAACTGTCTTTTGATTCATGAAGTTATAATCAAGATATTGCACTCTACGTCAACTGCACTGATTTGATCTCTGTGAAGGGAATTTAGTTTTAAAAGGGCGTAACTGCGTGGTGTATTTTCCTTCGAGTGTTTTGTCGAATATCTTGATTCGTGCCTTTATAGTGAAGACACAGCACTCTAGGGGGCTGGTTCATGTCACACAGTCAAAGCACATAACTAGATACACGTGACTGGCGATGTTAGGATTTACGTTTCTTACTTTCTTTACAAAATGGATGAGGATAAATATTGGAATATAACTGAGCCTGAGAAGTGAGAGAGATCGCGTGGGAACCTCGTGATATCATGGTGGTGTGAGTCACTGACTGGTAACCACTGCTGACTTTATTTTGTCTGTTCTTCGTTACTCCTTTTGATATTTTTAAGTTACTTGGTCTGTTATGTCTGTCTTTGGGTCTGCTCGTGCCAGAGAGAGAGAGAGAGAGAGAGAGAGAGAGAGAGAGAGAGAGAGAGAAGGGGAAGAGAGATAATTATGCACTCGTAACGCTCATAACGTTATCACTAATTAAAAATGATATATTGGTCATCATTCGCCAAGTTATCTAAATATCATTGCATCTTTAGCTGCAGTCTTGTAGGTCATGTAGTCTCTCTCTCTCTCTCTCTCTCTCTCTCTCTCTCTCTCTCTCTCTCTCTCTCTCTCTCTCTCTCTCTCTCTCTCTCTCTCTCTCATAATCACACGTCTACTTTTTTTTTTTTTCCGATATTCGACCAAACACGTCACAGTAATAGTTCGGGGAGCGTTCGCACGGTCAGGCGCCAAGCAGACACATTGGGCAGGAGTCTAGACTTTGCACTGCGTTGCGAGGAGTCGCGGCGAGGCGGCCGAGCGGGGAGCAGAGCGGAAAACTATGAGTGCGGGGCAGAATATCTCGTCGGGCACTTCAGGGCAAGCAGGACGAGACTTCGCTGATCTTGTAAAGGAGCGAGAGAAAAGACGTTCTGGCTTCGCTGGGCTCCTTTTGTGGCGTGTTGAGTGAGCATGTTAATTTGCAGGCTCCTTCCTTTTTTCTTATTCTTTTGTTTTCTGCTTCCCGCTACTTCTTCTCTCTGATCCAGTGAATGCAGAGCTGTACAGTGTCTTGCAACGTTGGTTTTTGTAAGGCACGGTCCAGGGAATTCACTTGTGTGCGTGTTGTTTGGTTATCACGGATCACAGAGACACGAAACACCTACAGGCACTCCACCCAGTGTGCACATGTTCTGGCCACCACTGTAAGGGTCCACGATAGCTCCTCCGCTGGTGGAGACGAGGCGAACACTGAGGAGCGTGGCATTGCGGCGGGACTTTATAGGAGGGCGGGCGCGCGGGTTTTCCCTGGCGGAGGCGGCGGCTAGCTGGCATCGCTCGGCCCACTCCCGCTGGCCCTAACTTGGTTTCAATGCCACATGAATATCGGCACGGCATCTGGAAAAAAAAATAATAAACACGTCTCGTAAAGCCGTTTCCAATGATGGGCGGGAAAGTAAGAGGTTGAACAGAGTAGAGACGCGAGGTTTGCCGGCACACCAGTCCGCCGCTCGAGCCTGTCACGTGAAGGTCACCAAGGCGCGGCGGCGAACCTTCAGCCCAGACGTTTTTCACCCATGCGTGTTCGCGGTACTTAAACAAGATCGAAACTGTAATTTTGATTTATTTTGACAAAGCCTCTCAAAGCCTGCCCCAAAGAGCCTGACATCAGTGAACGGGCGCCAGCGCTCCAGGGCAAGGAAGAACAAAGTGACGGCACAATGTTATGGTGACATTTTTCTCAGTTTTCGGACGTAGAGAACGTTGGCGCCGGGAATCCCTGACTGGGGCCGAGGGCAACACGGCGACATGCTGGAGAGGAAAGGCGGCGTGGCGTGCACCTGCCCTTCCCATGTACCGCTGCTCACCTGGTGTCAGGGGCTGGTGGTGGTGCCAGTCAGGCGGCAGCGACCCTGGGTGTTCCCAAGAGGGATCCGGAGTCACGGGGTCGCCAGTACCGTGTCTCGACCGTCGTGTTATGCAACTGGCCGCCGCCCGCTCCACCCCTTCGTCACCGAGGAGGACGTGCTATATGTTTCACCTAGATCTTATTAAGTCCTTGGAGAGCAGAGGCAACTAGCGGGTAATTGTTCCCGACGTTGAGCAAGCGCCAAGGAGGCAACCGTTGAGTGTGAGCCTGAGGTGGGTGGTGGCGGCACAAGGTGCGTCTCGAGGTGGTTCCCAAGTAGCAACAGTGTAGCGCCAAGCGTGGCGGAGCACGGACGGTAAACCCACGCCGTCGTGGGCATGGGCGGTCACCTTTCTCTGCCACGCTCTCCTCAAGTGTTATTGTTAGTAGCACGTAAGAGTCTCGCCCGTCATAATACCTTGACTGCTATTTTGAACGCCTTTGACTCACATGCCCTAATATGCGACAACGTTGTAGGCCCTTCCATGCTTAATAACAATGACGAGATCGCCGCTTCATTCTTGAGTCACCGGGTCTCGGTGGTACTCTGTTCTACAAGGCTGGTGCATCGACATGACCAAATGTGGCGGCGCTGTGCGGCGTGAGTAATGTGGTTGTGTCTGTCCTTTCGTGCTGATCCTCAAGGCTAACCTCACTATATTTATCATTTCTGTCGAATTGATAATTACCATTTATTCTGGAAACTTCTTATCCGCTTTTCATTTCATATCGATGGATAAGCGTGGATAATGAACCAACTCTGGATTCTGGAAGACCAGCGTGTTTGTACGTCCCGCCGCTCTGCTGATGCTGCTGCTGTTGCTGCAGGCACCGGGGCAGACGGGGCGGACGGGGCGTGGGAGTGAAAGTGAAAGTGACTGAGGCGTCAGCCACCACTTCCATGTTGAGTTGCAGACTCACTGTTATTATTACCAGTCAGCGTACAAACACGTTAATTATGTTAAGATAACAAATGTTCCTGTGACGTGTGACGGTGAGCAAACCACCCCCAGCCGTCCCTGGGAGGAGGGGACCCCGGTGCACTTCATCCACAATGGCGCCATGACGCCTCGCGCCACTTCCTGATCGCTTGTCACAATCCGTATTCCTTTTTCATACACAATTCTGAAGTAAGACCATATTAGCTGAAAGGTGTTTCGGCGGCGCGGCGCGGCGCGGCGTGGCGTGGCGCGGCGTGGTGGGGGTGTTTCAGGGGGCGCGGGCAAAAAAGCCACAGCGGTGCGTGAAGGTCCCTCGTGCCCCGTCTTCCTCGTGTGACTCACGCGCCTTGCTGGGCAGCGGGTGGCGGCCGCCCTGCCACCCGCTGACCCTAAACGAACACCTTCTCGAATCATCAAGATCATTCGCATCAGAGACTCAGGAACATAACCTTTTTTGCCGAACAAAGAGGATGAGTCGTACTGTGGAATCTTGGGGCACTAGGCGTCGCTCTGCTACTTTGTAGCTACGAAACGAAAGTAGTAATCACACCACGTAGAAGGGAATGGGAGAGAGGGACGCATGCCGTTAGTATCGACTTGATCGGAAGCTGACGGTTGAAGTCTTTTCTAAGTATCGTATCATGGCTCCGCAGACGCTACGTGGAGGAGAGCTCAGCATCCCTCGAAACCCCTGGAACAATACCTTCTGTACTGTACACACGAGTGTTGTGGGCCACAGGTTGGAGGGATGATGAGATATTTTATTCGAGTTCCTCACTCTCCACTGTGATTAATATATAGAGTGATGCGACTGTGGCAGATTATCTCGTGAACTTTTTTTTTTTTGCGCTCCTCTCACAAAGTGCAATGGGAAACAACCGCTTTGAGTTTCTATGTAAGAGCTACAGATATTACTATTATTATTTTTTTTTTTTTATTATTGTTATTTTTATTATTATTATCATCATTATCATCATCATCATCAATATTATTTCCATTATCGTTATTATTATTGTTATTATTATTATTATTATTATTATTATTATTATTATTATTATTATTATTATTATTATTATTATTATTATTATTATTATTACTATTATTATTATTATTATTGTTATTATTATTATCATTATAATCATTATCATACTCATCATCATCAATATTATTACAATTACCGTTATTATTATTATTATTATTATTATTATTATTATTATTATTATTATTATTATTATCATTACCATTCTCATCATCATCATCATCGTCATCACTTTCATTATCGTTATTATTATTATTATAATAATAATTATTTTTATTATTATTATTATTTATCATTATTATTTTTATTATTATCATTATCATCATTATTATTATTGTTATTATTATTATTATTATTATTATTATTATTATTATTATTATTATTATTATTATTATTATATCATCATTATCATATTGCTATTATTATTATTATTATTATTATTATTATTATTATTATTATTATTATTATTATCATTATTATCATTATCATTATCATATTACTATTATTCTTTCTACCATTTTCCTTTTTTCACATGCAAAGTCTCATGAAGATAGATTGCTAAAAGGTTCATTCTTTCTCAACCAGCAAAATAAATGATTTCATAGAGCACGACGAGGGCAAGGCAAGGCAGAGGGAAGAAGATGAAGAGCAGGTGCACAAGAACCAGAAGGAGCAGAGGAGGGAGAACAGTAATCCTTTCTATACAACTTAAGCTTCATGAAACGAAAGACTATCACGTTACGGCAAGTCAGTCATAACGAGTGGCATTCCTGACCAACCACACACATGCCACACTAGTCTCTCTCTCTCTCTCTCTCTCTCTCTCTCTCGTTTACCATGTCTTTTCTTTTATTTATTTCCTCATTCATGTCTATTTTCTTTGTTTATCTCTACTCTTCAACTTCTTCCGTATTACCCTGCCTCCTACTCTCTCTCTCTCTCTCTCTCTCTCTCTCTCTCTCTCTCTCTCTCTCTCTCTCTCTCTCTCTCTCTCTCTCTCTCTCTCTCACACACACACACACACACACACACACACACACACACACACACACACACACACACACACACACACACGCAAGCAAGGCGACACGAATACAAAATAAGACTGAATAGTGGAGGATGTTTGAGTAATGTAAAGAAATTCAGCTTCCTAAACAGAATCCTTGATATTTGGAATGCAGTGCAGAGCGTTGTGTTGCGGGTAAGAAACAGCCGTGGGTTGAGTTAAGCTACAGATGGCTAAAAATAGATAAAAAGGATATAAATAGCCATGGAGACAAGGTATCGGAAGGTTAGTGTAAGCTTAGATCCTGTTTTTTTTTATATATATTATTAAGTTGACAGAAATTAGTAAAGTGATATATACGTTTCTTCTCTCTCTCTCTCTCTCTCTCTCTCTCTCTCTCTCTCTCTCTCTCTCTCTCTCTCTCTCTCTCTCTCTCTCTCTCTCTCTCTCTCTCTCTCTCTCTTACTGTCATTGTCTCCTTCCATTCCTTCTCTTCTTCAGCATGTTTAATCACTTCCTCCTCCTCCTCCTCCTCCTCCTCTTCCTCCTCCTCCTCCTCCTCCTCCTCCTCCTCTTCTTCTTCCTCCTCGCTGTCGTCTTGCTCTGAAGATGCTCCTGTTTGAGAAGATAAAAGCGGAGTCTTGCAATAATAAAGGCTGCTACATATTCCTACATGACAGTCAGCTAATGGGAAGAAAAACAGGTAGCAGGGAATGTGTCCATCACCTGTTGCCTCCATTGTTCTTCATTCTTAACATAGCTGGTGATTCAAACAAATAATAACAATAATCCTTGGTATTCGTTCTTTAGTAGTTAAAATATGTGAAGAAAAAATAGCTTACGTCATCATAATGATAATAAGCAAGACATCAGTGTTGTATTGTGGTGGTAATATCTGAACACAACCTTCGTGGGCGGCGGCAGCCTTGCGCGGCCTGGACACAGGAGTCATACTCGGCGCTCACCAGACTGGCGCCGTTGTGACTTGCGGCGACAGGTGTCTGCACGCTGCTCGGGAGGAAGCCGATTGACCTTGTGTTGCAGCGAGCGCCATTATCATTAAATTACGACGCTCGACACATGATATCTGATTCTCCTCTCAGTTTGCCTCCAGGATCTACCAGAGGTTATTCGTCACGCTCAAAGGTAGACATTCAAGTGGCCCTGAGACCTTCTCTTGCTGTCCTCCTCCTCCTCCTCCTCCTCCTTTCTCATTCTCAAAGGCGCGCGCACTCTCATTCATCGTTCCCTTTCGTTCACATTCTTGCCGACCATTCACCTCGGATTGCGGATGTAGCCTCGTGCATGTCATGTTGCTACTGTTCTACTCGACCGTGTGTGAAGGGAAGGTGCAAGGCCGTGTGTGTGTGTTGGGGGGGGGAGGAGCTGTTGTATGCCAGGGGATAGGGGGAGGGCACGTGTCACCTGATGGAGGGAACACCTTGGCACACATCACGCTAAGCTACCTTGTGTGCCGTCATGGGGTGTACGTGCTGCGCCAGGTGTCGTCATACTACCTGTAATTGTAGGCAACACATCTTGTCCACCTTAGAGTGCCTGCAGAGCTGTCATGCTCGAGAGAATTAAGCAGATTATTTCCATATCATAGCACAATTTGATCTCATCGTCTTATTTCGTTCAATCATCCTTTCCGAACACTTCCACTTTAATTACTATATATACTCGTACTACTACCTCTTCTGCCACTGTTGCTGCTATTACTACAACAACAGCTACTACTACTACTACTACTACTACTGCTACTGCTACTACTACTACTACTACTACTACTACTACTACTACTACTAATAATAATAATAATAATAATAATAACAATACTAATACTACTGCTGCTGTTGCTGTTGCTGCTGCCGCTGCTGCTGCTGCTACTGCTGCTATTGCTACTGCTCTTGCTACTAGTAGTACAACTGCTGCTGCTGCTACTACTACTATTCTATTACTACTACTACTACTACTACTACTACTACTACTACTACTACTACTACTACTACTATTACTACTACAAGTACAACTACTACTACTACTACTACTACTACTACTACTACTACTGCTTCCGATGTTCTTGTCAACACTACATATCAATAAGAATGAGACGGAAAGGAAAGCTCGATCGCTCCTACCTTGATAGACACAAGCGCAGAATACCACAGGTCAGAGTGACGGACACACACACACACACACACACACACACACACACACACACACACATCGGGATTTGAATCTTGCACTGAGGTATTCTGTTAAACACCTAAATATCAGCGGCAACCTCAAGTATGTGCGTACCGTTTCCTGGCAGCAGCTTTCTCGTAGATCATTTCCCAGCCGCGCGTCGAACTCAAGGACGTAATCATTGCTTTACCAGAACCGTCATGGTCTCTATGGATAAACGCAGGGTCTCTCATTACGACTCGCTGACATCCCACACACACACACACACACACACACACACACACACACACACACACACACACACACACACACACACACACACACACACACACACTGTCAGGTAAAGCACAACACAAGGATGCATATTTCATGAGCAGGTGTAATTATCCGCATGGCACTTTTTTGAGCCGAGCCAAGGTGCGACCCCGAGACGGAACAAGCGAAATAACAAAAGTGCCAGTCATGCACCCCCTGTCCCTTACCTCCCCCTCTTTCCACTTCTCCCCTTCCACGAATACGACATAATCACGTATCCAGTTTATCAATTTTACCGGTAATTATGATGACGAGTTTTTGCCGGAGTGTCGCTGGTGCAACACGACACACTGGAGCATGAGTGTGTGTAATTGTTGTAATTGTTTGATCCCCCGAGGCGGTGGTAGAAGAGCCGCGGTGCTCTGACTGATGTGGCGTGTCATTCATGGTGTGCTGAGGATCCGGGAAGAGCTGCGAGGGGAAGGTGTGAATTGTACGATGCGTGACGACCAGGATCCACCACCACGCCCCCTCACCACGCCCCTCGCCCACCCCGTCCCTTCTCGCCCCCAGCCAGGCGCCATCATCACCACTCAGGCGCCACCATCACCACCACCACGTCGCTGCCACAAGGCCTCCATCACTAATGCAACCACGGAATCACAATGTTTGAACTCTATGTAAATTCATCCCATTACCATATGTGTTCCTCGAAAGCAATTAGTGTCCTGTTTGCATGGCAGCGCTGGGAGACTGACGTTTGTGAGTCGCTGCCGCTGCCGCCGTGAGCCCGCGACCCTCAGCGTGATTCCTTCCAGTGATAAGGAAGAGTGAACACGTCTCAAGTCCATTCTCTTAATTAATGAGGACATGTACAGAACAGGTTGTGTAAATTTGGAGACCGGATGTAAATGAAGTAATTCAGCACCGAGTCTGTAACAGAATCGGTTAAATATCAAGAATCCGTAACCAGTTGATATTCTGCCTCCAGCCAGCCAGCCAGCCGCCAAGTCACCAGGACGAGAGACAACACCACTGGTATGCACCCCTCTCACCCCGGCCCTGCCTCTCCCTCACTATCCCCCCCAAGGACGACTTGAAGCCCTCTGGCGGGGCAATCACGGAATTACGAGTGTACGCAAGGCGCTGTGACCCGCTCAAGGCATTAACGTCGTCTCCGGCACGCACAAGAATGAAAATAATGTAACCCGTTAGAGGAATTCCGGCTGGGTGAGTGAGGGTGGTGGGCGGGCGGCGCCGCGGCGGCCGCTCAGAGGGAGTGTGTGGGCCATTACGAGGTGCCTCCTTGGTTCCCCGCACACTTGCTTATTCGTTTATCTCAGTCATCTTTCGCACATCACATACGCAAGGGAAGGAGGATTTTATAAGCACGCACACGGACCAGGCAAAATCCTACTCGTTCCTCTTTTATTGCTTAGCTTTAAGTCCATGTTAGATTTGTTTCTAATTAACTTTCTTCCTACCATATACACGCCAAAGATGTCTGTCTGTCTGTCTGGCTCATGGTGCAGAGGGGGCGAAAATTTGAGGTAACTCCCGAAGTACGTCGGTGTTGAGCCGGTGCCCCGCAAGGTCCATTCATAACAATGGTGGCGAGGAGCCCGGTGCCGACAACGTCCTCCACACTCACTGGAAATCCCGTCCCCCGCGTTCCTCTCGTATGCGAATGTCCAGCCAAACAAGGAAGAAACAATGTGCAGGAATGAGGAAGAGGCCGAGAGAGCGAAGGGGAGGGAAGGGGGAGGGGGACAGCAGCTAGTGAGTCAGTTGGGCTTCATCCCTCAGCCGACCTTTGGGGACTGCCCATGGTCGGTGAGCGTCGCCTCACCTCATCACGGCTCACTATTTCCTCGTGCTAATTACTAAACACAGGGAAAGGTGTTCGCAAGCCGAGGCACGAGCCAGGGTGTGCGTTTTGCGATGCGCATTTGTGCCATCCGCAAAGTGTTGTAAGGTAAATCGGGGAAAAAAACATTATCTGAACACTCAATTTGGAAGGGTTGCCAGATTTCATCGTAAGTGGCGCCTTACTCCGTGCATATACAATTTCAGTTGTTGGTCTGTTTTTGTGTATATTTTTCTTTTTTTTTTTATCTTTGTTCCCCTCCTGCCGCCTTTAGGAGGGTGGGGTGGGAGGGAGGGCCAGTCTTGGCACTGGCTGAGTCATCCCTGGCACCCACAAGGGCAGGATGGCTGGATGCATTGCCTTAGTGGGCAGGGTTGAGCCAAACACTAGAAATATCTCATCGTAAACTGAGCTCTTCCGGGCTTTGAATGAAGACACATGGCCATATATAAATCGTTAATCCAGTCAGGTCTTGTTGGATCTCCCACGCTCATTTATGCCTTCCAGAATGATCTATTTCTGTGCAGATTCCACACAGAATCACGCAGTACTTTATTACAAGAATGAATACCTTTTGCTTCACTCTTGTGACCTGCCTTTCAGCGATCCAACTTTGTGGAATCAGAGGTTGTATGTTGCATGTACAGGAGGCCAGCCATGGCGTCCCAACCTCTATAAACGTTTGCCTCACTACGCCTTCCCCGCCTGATCTTGAGAATGATGTCTTCCACCTTCACAAACAGTCCCCTCCATCCCGCACAGCCGCCCAACAGTCGCCGCCACTGCCAACACCTCCCGTGGATCATGAATGAACAGCCGCCAGGACAATACGTCTGCTAGGTTGTTAGTGACAGGTTGACGCTTCTAGAGTATCTTCAATCACTATTATAGAAATAAGACTACATACAGCCTCTTGTCAGTCTGAAGTGCTCTCGATCAGTGAGTTCTTTAGTGCCACATAGATGTGCGTGACAGAGACAACTGGAGGAGACTCGTACGTGACGCCAACTCATGGTTCTAGAGAAACTACGAAAGAAGTGTCTTGATAATAAGCCCTAAACTTGCACTACATCATATCCCTCATGAAAGATGCACCAGTCTTCAGATGTGTATAGTTTCCCCTCATTATTATCATCCATGACTTGATCAGCTCTCATGTATCACCAGCAGTACTACTAGAGCAAGGTGGCCAAGGGTGGTCTTGCAGTACCATCCCCACCACCACTATCGCTACCCCCCGCTGCAGCACGGCACTAAGGTGTGTAATTAAGGCACCTGTGCGCTCCTTGCTGAAGGCTGAGGAACACGAACCTTGAGATAATGGGTTTTTATGTACATTTTTCCTAGTTTATCAGCTCGTTTTTTTTTTTTTTTTTTTTTAATGCTTCTCGTGAGTGTGGGAGAGGTTAGAGAGGCGTGGGTGGCCGGTATGCTCCACCAAGGACGCTAGGAATCCGGTCACCACCACCACTTCTACTACTGCTATCACCTCCACCTCCTCCTCTTCCTCCTCCACCATCTTCCACCACCTACCACAACCTGCCACAGCTGCTCCCTCGATCCTCTCCACTGTCCTGTCCATCCACCTTATCGCCTCCACTGTAACTCGTTTGCTTTCTGAGTTTTTTTTTTTTTTTTTTTTTGAAGTGCAGCAGTTCAGTCCAGACACGTGGAAGGAATGTGGTAGGATTGCTGCGAGAGAGAGAGAGAGAGAGAGAGAGAGAGAGAGAGAGAGAGAGAGAGATTTAGTTCGTGCTCCGGATGACACACACACACACACACACACACACACACACACACACACACACCGTTCTTGCGTAACCATTGCTTTCATCAAGGTAACCACCACCTCCGTCGTCTCAGCACAGTACTGCAAACACCTGTTGCCTTACCTGTCCAACCTCACCTTGCTCACTCGAACCTACTCTCAGACCCTACCATCTTGAAGTCGTGGCAGAGAGAGAGAGAGAGAGAGAGAGAGAGTAGAAATAATATCACTTACACTTTCCCACTATAGTGATGGAAAATGTTAAAGAATTAGAAGGCAACTAAACTAACCAACACAACGGAACCTCCTCTGTTTGTCTGCAGTCACGAGAGAGAGAGAGAGAGAGAGAGAGAGAGAGAGAGAGAGAGAGAGAGAGAGAGAGTGGCAAAAAAATCACAGCGTACAAAAATAAACTCCAACAGAACACAGCATCTTTCCTCCCTCGCTACCCTGTTATTGGGAGTAATTAGACAACGAAAACTACAAGACAACATGCTAGCAATGACAATGATATCTAAGCGCTGGGGAAGGGAGAGGGGAGAGGAGGGGCGGGGGATGTATTCTGGAAGCGTGAGTAAGAGTGAGTGAGTGAATGAGTGACTTCTCATTTTGGCCTATAGACTTGCTCTCGGTACTGTCACAGATTCAGTATATTTAGCACCACTGTCTAGAATCTTGCGAAATTAGCATACTCTCTCTCTCTCTCTCTCTCTCTCTCTCTCTCTCTCATCAGCCCTCAAGGTAATTAGAACGAGCTGTAAGTGAAGGAGTGGGCATGCAGGAGCTGAGATGTCGGGCGCCGGGGATAGGGTGTGGGAGACGGGAGGAGGAGGAGGAGCAGGAGGCGGCCCCACACCCCCTACAAGGTCACTCAGGCGAGTCCCGGCATCCTGGCGCCACTAGCTGCCTCCCTCCCTCTCCTGCTGCCGATACCACCCACACCCTCGCTAATACCAGCAGTGGTGTTGTGCTGGTGCTGCTGGTGTGCTGGTGGTAGTGGTAATAGTAGTAGTAGTAGTAGTAGTAATAGTAGTAGTAGTAATAATAATAACAGTAGTAGTAATAAAAGAGGAGGTGTCAGCGATATTTTGTTGATGATAGTACTTCAAATAGCAGCAGCAGCAGCAGCAGCAGTAGCACTAGTAGTAATATCAGTAGTAGTAATAGTAAAAGCAATAGTAATTGACGCCTGATGTCAGCACTAGTAATAAAATACTAGTAATGATCGTGAAGGCAAGAGTACTCATACTTCCTAACTTCAAGCAGTACATCACTCGGGTAGACTGTTCTCTCTCTCTCTCTCTCTCTCTCTCTCTCTCTCTCTCTCTCTCTCTCTCTCTCTCTCTCTCTTTTCACGTACGCCTGGCCGAGCAAAGCAGGTTTGTTGTGAGGTTGGGTAAGTCAGGTTCAGAGCTCCGCCACCACAACCTTCAGCTGGAAACACGCCACGCTTGTCTCGACGTGATTTTCAGTGATACTAACCCAGATTATTCCAAATAACACGCCCATTTGGATGTTTTGGAAAATTTTGCCTGATATATATATATATATATATATATATATATATATATATATATATATATATATATATATATATATATATATATATATTCCCTTTTTTCTAGCTAGTTTTATTTACTTGTATGAGTAATTTGCAAATAATACAATAGTTTAGGATTACTTAGAATATTTTGTAAGATATTGGAACTTGAATGTAGTATTATTATTGCTTAATTTTTAACGAGTTTATAGTTGTATTGCTCCACATCTGCAATATCCAACCAAAAATTCCTAAAAGATTCATGTCATGTGCATGTGCTTATCAGTCCTTATATTACTTGTACTGGACCGAATTTTGTATTTTGCAGAATATAATTTCCCTGCATAACATCGCAGCGTTCGACAGCAGACGCCAAGACTCAAGCCAGAATAAACAACCAAATAAGAAAGATGAAAATCAAGGAAAAGACTAAAAAAAACCTAATATTTCATCTGAAAGAGACGAACCAATCGGAATCACCTAACGACACTTGAAAATCACGTACAAAACACTGTGACAGGACGCGAATTTACAATATGGCGCCGAGAAAACATGACTGCAAGAAGGCGAATGTCTATGTAAACAAAACAAAACAGCGACAGAGGAGACAAATGGTGACGTAAGCTGTTATCATAAGGACAATATACGGTGGAGTAAACATGATGACAGGACGAGATGCGAGTAGATGCAGCAATGTGGCGGTGGTTGAGGTGGTGGCGGGTGGGGCGGTGATGGTGGTGGTGGTGGCGGCAGCGGGGGCAGGTGGGAGGTAGTGTGGAGGCGTCCTTGCCCCTAGCCGCTAGAACGACCTTGATGCTGCATACTTGGCATTCCTTCAGTGGATCATGCAGCCCTCTCCTCCTCCTCCTCCCTCCTCCTCCCTCCTCCTCCTCCTCCCCCTCCTCCTCCTCCTCCACTAGCCTACCGTTCTCCTTGCCTACATAACATTTTTTCCTTACTTGCATCCCCCTTTTCTTCCCCATCTCTCTCTCTCTCTCTCTCTCTCTCTCTCTCTCTCTCTCTCTCTCTCTCTCTCTCTCTCTCTCTCTCTCTCTCTCAGACTAGTATTACGAGTATTTTTCTAGTGAGAGAGAGAGAGAGAGAGAGAGAGAGAGAGAGAGAGAGAGAGATACTGGTGTCACAAGTAAGCAAGTAAGCTCCCTCCTCGACTCTCCTTTTTACCCTCGGCATAGGAATGTGGTCAGCCTTGGAACACTCACCGAAGTAATGCTTGGAAAAATAACTACGACAGCGGCTCATACGTTCCTCGCCAGGTATCACCGCTGGATGCCCACCTTCAGGGGTCACACTCGGTGCTCCTCACGCCCTCGATCACCTGTCCTTCTCACATCAAGTCACAGCGCGCACCATCCAGAGTTGCACTTGTTCTTGCTCTACGTTCTCTACACATACAACTGGAACAGCTCCTTGCAAGTCCCTGCAGCAACCATACACCAATATATCAACTGTGTAGCTACAGAATACTAATACAATCTTCACAAATAGATTTAGAATACACGTACTTATTCTGACAGTAATTCCACACCGATACAGGCTCTCGACACTCCAGCATCTCTATAACACTCCACTTCCCCTCAGCAATCCACCACACTAGCACGACAACACTGCCCTTGACACAAACTCTGCCCACATCAGTCCACTGGCGTCTTCATTATACTCAGCCCACGTGAACGGAAGCCTGCAGGTCCCAGCAACACAACAGACTCGCAACCATAGCGTCACAACATTCCACACACACACACACACACACACACACACACACACACACACACACCAGCCCTTAGCAACACTCTCCAAGTCTTTCTCAGTTTCTCTCAGTTCTTAGTTTTGTTCCACCTTCTCTTGAAAAGCTTGTGCTCACCCTTTTTCCAGCTGTAAGGGTGGTGGTAGTGTTTTTGGGTGTGTTTTTGTTCTTACGGGGTGGAGTCGCATGACTGGCACACACACACACACACACACACACACACACACACACACTGAAATCAAGGCCATCTATGTTTATTTAACGTACATACATACCAGAGTCTCAGAACTTGTTTGTTGCCCGTTAAAAATACGAAGGGAGTTAAGTTCAATTAAGACTTATCAATTTATCACTGCAATTAATAGATAAACAAACAATAATATAAAAACAAAACAAAAATAAACATTCATTCTCCCCACCTGTCTTCGTGAGGCTGGCAAGAATGTTACCAGACGTTACATTCCCCAAGAAGGTGAAAGAATGCGAGGCAGAAATACTTGAAATGATCATTATAACATTTTTCAGCAGGATTGAGTGAGGCGCCGCGGTGGCGTCTGTCTTGTCCTTCACGGCCGGAAGCGAATTATTTTCTCAAGGAGTCCTGCCGCTGGAGTTTGCATTTCTTTATGTGGAAGTCTGGTGGTGGTGGTGGTGGTGGTGAGGGTGATGGCTTTCCCGCGTTTCACTCCACAGCGTTGTCTTCTTTGTTGTATTCTTTCTTTACTTTTTTTTTCTAGTAAACGCCTTTTTTTTATAGCGTTTCATTTGGTGATAGTCTGTTTCACATTGCCATCGTCTTCTTTTTAAAACGTCTTCTTTCAATTTTTTTTTCTAGCATCTTTCTCCAGCAGTTTTTTTTTTTATTACTATCATTATTACAATTTTTTTTTTATCAATATCTTTCCATTGCTATCGCTTTTAATCTCTGTTGAACAATGTCCTTTTAGATTACTTTTATTTTCTTTATTGAACATTGAAAACGATCTTTGAACATTATTTTTGAATGCTATATTCTGACACAAGCTTTTCTAACATCATCTTTTTAACGCCATCTTTTAGACTTTATCTTTTAGCATTATCTTCCCCTTATAACTTTCAACAATTAGTCTTTTCTAAGCCACCATCTTTTCAACAGCATTATTTCAACACCATCTCATCCCAAAGCTTTAAACGCTACCTTTTTAACATGATTCCTACTGATCACTCTTTATTGCCTTTAACTGCCCTTCATGTCTTTCTCTTCCTTGGATTTACCGTTTTCTTTCAATGTTGTATTTCTAGCATTTGTTTTCTTCATTACCTTTATTTCCTTCCCTTCTTTATTTTTACCTTTTCTCTCAATTTTTTTTTCCTACCCCACAATAAACTGAGCACACTTCTTAAATAGCTAATCATTAATGTTCCCAAGACAAGTGTTTGCTGAAAATATTAAGAAAAAAAAAAAGTAATGTTAATGGAGAGTATGAAGACAGTTAATAATTAGATACAACATATCTAACCTCAAGGAAGACAGAATTTCTGTTTAACTTTGTCAGCATAAACTTATAATTACATGAAATGTCTCGAGTTGAGTGTCTTATTCATCTATTCGTCGGGTTATTTGTTGATGTACGTATTAGTTTACTGTGATTAGGTGCGAAATTAATGATCAGAGAGAGAGAGAGAGAGAGAGAGAGAGAGAGAGAGAGAGAGAGAGCTCAAACGGTCCAGCTATCAACATTTTTCTTAAAGGTTATTAGTGGCGTGTGAAATAACTGAGAGTTCGCTTGATTTGTCGTTTTGTAGCATTTAAGTTAACCATAAAGTAATTTTTAGAAAACGAGATGTGGTTTTATGGTAGACTGCAACAAATTCTCTCTCTCTCTCTCTCTCTCTCTCTCTCTCTCTCTCTCTCTCTCTGTGTGTGTGTGTGTGTGTGTGTGTGTGTGTGTGTGTGTGTGTGTGTTTGTGCGTGCGTGCGTGAGTGCGTGACCACGAATAAGCCAATATGCTTTGATCCCCATTCGAAACAGTCTCGAATAAGAAATTTGTCTGAAACGAATTGATAAGATGTCTACGTACTAACTACCATACATTAATAAAGATATATAGGGAATACTTTTAAGTCATATGCTTAATAAGTTTTTATCATTTTTTACATGGCAATCTCATAATATTACGCAGAGTCTTTGGCGCAGGTTAACACTTATTCGATGGTACGGTAAAACAAGGTGGGCTAATAAACAACCCTTCGCTTCCTTTCGTTTATGGACTGTGGGGTTTTACTGTATCCTGGAACAGTTATTATAGTTTTCAAGTACGGTTTTTTTTTTTTATCTATTTTTTTATTACTTTCGTTCATTTAATTTGTAAGATTACCATTATTATAAGACATGCTGTACCGTTTATCTCATTGGTAGATAAATACTTATTTTTTAAGCTTGAAGTTGAAATTGATACAGTCGTCTTTCATTGGTAGTTTCGGACATTATGACTAATTGCTCCTCTCTCTCTCTCTCTCTCTCTCTCTCTCTCTCTCTCTCTCTCTCTCTTGCATAAAAAAACGCATTATTCTTCTTGTTACCATTACTTTATACATGAATCACCGTACGATCCGCTATGCCAGACTGCCTTGTAATAAGCGTCTTCACTGCCTCGAGGTGTGGTCCGGGTCTCAGGAGAATATTAAAATTACATTGGTGGCCCGCAGGTGAGGTCAGTGTGATCTCATGTCGGAAGTGAAGCAGGAGGAGTCACTTGGCAGCATCAGGCACACGTACACGTAGTCCTCGTCCTCTAGAGGCGACACCGCGGCGCCCACAGGTGAGGAGAAGGGTGTGGTACGTGATGCCCTTCTTAGGATCCTGCTGAAGGGAGTGTGAGTGGTAATGGTAAGTATTGCCGCATTACGCTGTTTTACATATTGGCTTTTCATTATGTTTTCCTTCGTGTTTTTCTTTTCCTCTTATTATTATTGCATTTCTTTGTATTCTCTTTTCATTTCGTCCTCTTTTGCATTTCTTTCTTTCTCTTTTCATTGTGTTTATTTATTCTAGCATTTCTGCCATTTTCTTTTCATTACGTTTTCTTCTGCATTTCTTTCTTTTCATCGTTTGTTTGTTTATATGTCTTATTGATTCTCTCTCTCTCTCTCTCTCTCTCTGCATAAAACTGTTTCAAAGTCTTCATTATATTTATGCATCACAGTATGTGGTGCATAACTATTGTAGTTGTAACTGTTGTGTGTTTCTCCATTCCTTGTATGATTTTCTGTGTATACTTTTGGCATAGAAGGCTAAATATCGGGCGATGATTGATGGTTGAACTCACTCACTCCTTGCCACTGTTGACATTCGTGAATGAATGTAAAGCGAGACGAGTGGGAAAGTGAGAAACGAGTAATTTATGGAAAGAAACAAGGCAACTAGAGTGTTTGCCCATTAGAATGACGTTATGAAGGCAGGCGTCCGACTTACAGTGAGGACAGACTCCGACAGACAGTGGCCGGTGAACCACCAGGCTGGATAGACAGATCCACCATGAGTGACGGAGGGCAGCGACAGCGACCAATTCGAGGAAGTGATACAAAACCAAGCAGTAAGTTCCTTTGATTTTCATTATTCTTACTTGCAGGGAATGTAACGAGGCCAGGAAACACCTTATTGACCTTGACTGGTCCATTACTAATTTGAAACCTAAGGAAACGGTGGAAACTGTGTTTTTGCTATGCTACAATTCATTTGATTAACCTCCTTAAAAAAATAATAATAAATTAATAGATAAATAAATAAAATAAAAAAACGGAATGTACATTCACTATGCTTATCAACACAATGCGTCACATAAAAGCCTTACCTAGATTGCGACTGAGATATGATTTCACAAGGTAGCGTATCGGCCATGTTTCAGAAGAATACGCTGTTTGTAAACGTATTGGAATGATTTTGACTAAGGTCACAAAACAAAATTGTATACTTTGGCAGACTCCGTATACAGCAGTGTACGGAGTCTATGACTGGTTATAGTGTAACAACTGGTACTGTACATTAGTTCATTGACTGATTAGGATGAAACGCATCCGCCTCTCGGAACCAAAGCTAATAATTTTCAGACTTAACTCGTGCCATATAAGCCCAGAATAGATGGCTATGCAAGCAGTGTCGAAGCTTTTACCTTGTAATACTGTCAGGTATCAAAAAACAATAATCTGTAAAAATTCTTTACCGTCGCTTCGTAATACGCCTTTAGGCAAGCAGACACGTAGAATTAGTTCTACAATCTACTGGGACTTATTCTGGAAGAAATTTTAGGAAAGAAGGATTATGTATATAGTTGGTGGTCATTGATTTAAGTTAGACAAAAACGAGAAATCACCATCACTGACTAACAGTAACAAGCTCGTTATCACTACCATGCCGAATGCCGAGGGTTAGACGTCCCTGTTAGTGACTTTGCTTGTTTTTTTTGTGGTGTGACTTTCTTGATTGATGGATGATTACATACAGTATCTCATGCATCGCATAGTATTAAAATGAATAAAGTATCGCATGCATATTTGTTTAGTGAAAGAAATTCCCGCTTTGGTCCACGGCTCAACGGTGACTCCGACTGACTCGGGTCTCGTTGTTATGGTTCATAACTTCATAAAACGGCCGCCTGGCGGCGAGAATGGCGGCGACGGCTGGCGTAGATGGGAAAGGTAATGTTCTTTATATAATCTTGATTATCTCTAGAAGGACACTGGTAGTGATGTAAAACCAATGGACCACTTCTGTATCAGCTGTGTAACCTCTGTGCTTGGTGTTTTGTGTCCAGTGTAGGGCTACACCAGCTGGGCAGATGTTAAACAAAAGCTGGGTAAACTTCACTCCATGTAAGCCTTGGCGAGCACCAGCGTGTGTATTCCGTGCTCCAGCCATACTTAACAAGTACTAACGGCAACTGTACATGTCTAGTGTGTAGGTGCTCTGATAATGAAAAGATAGAGAAGCATGAAGATGTTTGAGGTAAAGTAGACGCAATTCTCGTCAAGTAGAGTACTTTATGAGGGGCCACATAGTGAGAAGGTTGTAAAATGTTAGGTTAATTTATCTATGGTGCTGTTCAGTTGATCGATTGGTCTGAATCTCCTCCCATCCTTAATGATAATTACACATTTGGTGTATTTTGTTTTCAGCAGGTGATAAAAGACGTGGATTGGGTCGTGGTGCTATACTTCAAATCCATAACCTACCCAGACCTGGTAAGTGGCTGTGTGGATACTTTATTTTTTTTATTCTTTGTGCATATATATATATATATATATATATATATATATATATATATATATATATATATATATATATATATATGTAGATACAGTAGTGTTTCATGGTCACTGTGTTGGTTCAAGAATGACAAGGTTAGGGAACAGCCGTAGAGGGTATTAAACCAATGAATTGGAAGTCTCTAGAGGTGAAAAGGTTAAAAATAATCTTAATATATATGATGTGATTTTGAGGTAATAGTTTTTGAAGTTTAACACAGAAGAAAACATTTACTACTACTACTACTTCACCATAAGTGCCATCTCAGGAAGTTGTCTTGCCATCAAAACAGGTGCACCCCGCCACTACAAGCCTGTGAGTGTGGAGGGAGAGGTGGGAGGCGCTGTACCAGCCATTCCGGGGGACTGTGCTGTGCATCACTCCTGGCGGTACCTCTCCAATGCACCTGTGGCCTACCAGATGCAGCAGGTAAATGAGTGAGGCTGATTTTTTAAACAGTTGTAGTATTTTATTTATTTTTGTTATGGGAACTGCAGTCAAACAGTATTCAAATACCCATAATTCTTAAGACTAGATTATATGTAGAAACTACTTGCATATTTGGACTTTTAACTCTCTCTCTCTCTCTCTCTCTCTCTCTCTCTCTCTCTCTCTCTCTCTCTCTCTCTCTCTCTCTCTCTCTCTCTCTCTCTCTCTCTCTCTCTCTCTCTCTCTCTCCATGACTTTTGGTCTTGACAGAGGCTTTGACTTCTTTAGTAAGATGTTCATATGTGACAACTATTGAAACACTCAGAAAGAAAGCAAGTGGCTTCTTCATGCCACATTAAAAGTGACATTGATTTGTAGTGTTTTCATGGATAGATATTTACTTGAGCTTTGTGTGCCCTTGACCATTGTTGCTGTCGTTATCTTGGTGTTTTCCTGCATAGTGACAAGATCAGTTTGGTGTAAATTTGTAATAGAAAAGTAGAAGAAAGATTTTGGCTAGAAGTACGAAAATCACATTTTAGATGCTGAATGCTGAGGAGGGTTGGTCAGGTGCATTGTCATCATTTACACAACACACCACCACCACCACTTCTGCTACCCATGCTTCTGATGCTACTGTTGCGGACCTTCCTGAAAAGGCACCACATGACATAGTACATGGAGATGGTGCTTGTTCAACCAAGGACAATGATGGTGGAAATGGTCTGTGGGAGCCATGGTGCCCAGACACACGCTTCCACTCGCCACCTAATGTTGCCTCGACTGTTGAGTTTCCTCGGCTTGAGCATGGCAGTCCTGCCTTCAGAAAAAATATGTAAGCGATTGAAGTTGCTTGAATATTTTATTTTATGACTGATGAGGAAAACTTGCATTTGTGTTGGGATCCAGATAGTACTATATCCAGATACTTGATGTTAGATTTTAAATGGTTTGAATGATTTTATTTATTCAGCAATTTTATTGTGTGTCAGTGTAAACTTTGACCTGTTGTTTTATGAGACTTCTTAGGGAAGCAAAGATTTTTATAATAGATATAAAGTCATTGCATGAAGTTAGGAGGATTTTAAAAACTGCACTCATATAAATCTAGTACATTGGGGAAGGAAATGACTGCATTTGTATAATGTAAAAACAACTTAGTTTTGTATGTTTGTTGTCATTGGAATTGGAAGAATAGGAATAGGTAACGTGTACTTACACATACGCACACGTGCGCTCACACACACACACACACACACACACACACACACACACACACACACACACACACACACACACACACACACACACACACACACACACACACACACACACACACACACACACACACACACAAATCGTAGAGGGGCTGATTTTGTGTTGGCTGCCATGGCTGGCATAGGTTTGAATTCCACTAGAGACTGGTCACCTCTGCAACTGGACAAAGTTCTGTGATGCTCCTCTGCCTCTCAGGTGCCCTCAGGCCACTTGGCTTCAGGGATAGCACCATCTTTGGCATAATCTTCTCAAACTACTACTGTGGCTCTCCATTGACCAGCAAGCCCCCTTCATTAGACATATTCTTGAGCACAGTGGCACTCTCCAGGTTGGCAGGGTTAGGCCAGGTCATAAATACCTCCCCACACACTCCATCTCTTACCTTGTGGCAGCAGGAGTCTCTTACCTTGTGGCAGCAGGAGAGGTGACTCTCAGTGAGGCAGTGTGCATGACAAGCGGTGCTCCTGGCTACACAGCTGCTACACTGCTGGGAGTCAGTAAGAAGTGTTGTTGGTGCTGACAATTTGGCATCTTCATTGCAAAAACTCCTCTGCAGCACTTGATTGTGAAGGGGAGTTTATGAATGGCATGTGGTGGTGATGGTGGTGACTGTGGTTCAGCTCAAAAGGGAAGGAGGCCACTTACAAGCCAGGCACCTTCCTGTGGGGCCCTGGGGATCTACTAGGGTTGCCTGGAGGTGGCATGGCAAAGGAGTCTTCTGCAGATGTGAGTGACATTACTCCTGCTCGATTGGCAATGGAATGCCTCCACCTTTTGCTAGGCTTGACTAGCAAAGGTGGCAAGGGATTGAAGAGTCTGACCATAGACTACAACATGTGTTGTAGCCTGTGGTGTGACATCCTCCCTGATGCTCCTCTCTTTCTCCAGGCTGACCAGCCTCGCACACCTACAAACTATATTCAATGATACGCGCGTGCACACACACACACACACACACACACACACACACACACACACACACACACACACACACACACACACACACCCGGTAGCTCAGTGGTTAGAGCGCTGGCTTCACAAGCCAGAGGACCGGGGTTTGATTCCCCGGCCGGGTGGAGATATTTGGGTGTGTCTCCTTTCACGTGTAGCCCCTGTTCACCTAGCAGTAAGTAGGTACGGGATGTAAATCGAGGAGTTGTGACCTTGTTGTCCCGGTGTGTGGTGTGTGCTTGGTCTCAGGCCTATCCGAAGATCGGAAATATGGAGCTCTGAGCTTGTTCCGTAGGGTAACTTCTGGCTGTCTCGTCAGAGACTGCAGCATATCAAACAGTGAAACACACACACCTGGTCTGGTCTCAGGCCTATCCGAAGATCGGAAATAATGAGCTCTGAGCTCGTTCTGTAGGGTAACGTCTGGCTGTCTTGTCAGAGACTGCAGCAGATCAAACAGTGAAACACACACACACACACACACATTTTTTTTTACAAATTAAATATTTGCTAAAAATGGAT
The DNA here is from genome assembly GCF_017591435.1 of Portunus trituberculatus. Classification (NCBI taxonomy): domain Eukaryota; kingdom Metazoa; phylum Arthropoda; class Malacostraca; order Decapoda; family Portunidae; genus Portunus; species Portunus trituberculatus. The sequence continues at coordinate 2,938,190 of NC_059302.1, read as the reverse complement.
GTTAATTAACAAACAAATGTCTATACATCTTGTACATGATTTTTATTATATTTCTAACATTGTAGAATAAAAACCTATTATGTACATCTACTCTTAATAATTACCTACTTGTGTAGGAACATAGCAAGGCAATTGTTTCTCTTACTGTGAAGCACTAAGGTTTTCAGATTCCCAAAGAAGGGATGAATTGAAAGTGAGATACTTACCCAAAGAAAAGTTTGACTTGACTGATGACAATATTCAACCACAGTGAAAAGGTAATTTAGAAATTCTGAATCAAGAGTGCTTGTGCATTGTTTGAACGAGATTCAGAAGAGATTGTCAAAACTGGTAGTAAATGATATGTGCAAAAATGATTAAATTGTTTAAAGCTGTCAGTTCATTATTTGAATTATTAGATTGGCTCTATGGCATAGCACTAGGAATCACAGTTGACAGAGAAGATGTAGACCTTCACATGGCATAGTCAAGTTGAAACAGCCATCATAGCACTCCTGACAGATCAGGTCAGTTAAACTGTATACATCTTTAGACTGAATGGCAACCTGTCATGTCTATATATATTTGTCATATCACTCCCTTGACCTTTTGATTATAAACAGGCTATAGCACGAGTTTCTGTGAATACTGCAAGAGGTGAAAGTAGTACATTAGTATATTAAATTTGAAAGACTGCAGTGAGGTAACTTAATTTACTTGAGTATGTACTTATACTGTTACTTTGTAAGAAAAAGATGTGTAAGGAACATGAAGGCCTTTACACACTATCAATAGGTGTCTGATAAACACCGCCCACAGCGAAAAAGGCCACTGCAATGTGAAAACAGATAAAGGATGGGTCTCACTATGGCTGATGTAACACTATGCAGTCACACTATTTTAGTGTGGCTGCAGTGTCACTGCCACATTATGAAAACACACTTAAACAAATGGTGTGGTGCTGCATCACGCAAGTGTGTGCGTCTGGCTACATTTTGGCAAATTTGATTATTGAACATACAGATACTGGAGGAATTGTTGTATATTGGAATATGTTTGGTAGCATGCCTGTTAGACACTGCCGTATCATGTGGACAGGCCTTAATGGTCAAATAGAAGATACAATGCTAATCAAAGACAATGAATTGAATTACAAGAGTATGCTATGCTAGAATTTTTAAAGATCACCCACATAAACACCCATTTAAATGTATTTTCAACCACCTCCCTTGCTGAGTATATGGATGTTTTCAAAGTAAATGTGTTTGTCATCACCCACATAAACACCCATTTAAATGTATTTTCAACCACCTCCCTTGCTGAGTATATGGATGTTTTCAAAGTAAATGTGTTTGTCAGCACATCTCAGGTTTACTCAAATATACTGGAACTGAACAAGATTTTGCTAAGTCTTCTCATATGCAGACATCAAGTATCTTTTCCAGGGTATATTAACAGTTTTCAATGCCTATAGGTGGAGAACAATATACAGATGTATGACTGAAGGTCAGCAGAATTGTGTGTGTGTGTATGTGTATGTGTGTGTATATATATATATATATATATATATATATATATATATATATATATATATATATATATATATATATATATATATATATATATAGTAGTACAGATTCTTTCCATTTGGTTGTGCCTACATTTGTCTTGCCTATGAAGGGGTTAATGATAAAATGAATAGCCTGAAGAGAATGAGAATGTAGGAATTTTAAGGTTGTAGCTAATACAGGAATGTAATTAATGAGTGGAATGAAAAAATCAAATAGGTATGTAATAACATATGTCATGTAAATCATCGGGATGAGATGAAGATTGTATACAACTTTTGTTCACTGTGCATACAAAATGCATTCTTGTACTATTCTTTGTATGGTGATGACTGGTTATCAAATATATTTGTAGTAGTTTGTAGTAGTTGTAATCTTATTAGGAACCTTCTGTGTCATGGTCTAGTTACACTCTAGTCTCTTGGTGGAGTAACACATCTTTTCATCTGTAACCATTCTGCACCCAGCAATCTATGGATCTGTGCAGTTTCTTGCTTCTTGTGAAGTAACTTGAGTTGGGTAGTGGCCTCTTCACTCTCTGTCGTTGAAGTTTGGTATGGTGGTGTGGAGTTTGCCCATCCACCTCGTCATGTTGGTCTAAGAATATCTTCTCGGACTTGCATTGACATTCATGTGGTTTCTTAACATGACAAGCAATGTGTACTAGCTTCAAGTTACCATTTGCCTTTAAAGCACCTGTAGAAGGATTCTTGTGCAGGAAGAGGAGGTCATAAAAGTACTGGAGATTTACACAAGATGCTCTTTGGCTTGAGAGAGCAGCTTTCAGTTCTGGTATGATGCTTCTGGATTTTTCAATCCTGAAAAAAAAAGTTACCATATGTAATGTGACAGGATTGACTTTTGATGAAATGCATCAAAACATTTTATTCAGTTTTGAAATCACATACTTATTATGTTGATATGAAGGGGTTCTCTATCAATATCAACAAGTGTATAGAGAATAACACTTGTTACTTAAGCCATAACCATTATAATGTCATTCTTGTCTGAGATATTTAATCACATTCGTACTGATATTTTGGTGTCCTTGATATGGAGAATACAGAAAATCTTTTGTGTACAAGCATGAAAATATAAAAGGAAAAAGATGAATGTTAAGAATTTCATCTTACACATGATCAAAATTCCAAGTAGAGAAGACAATCCTGGCTTCCCTGGAGGCGTAGGGATTGATGTAATGGATGCCGGGACATTGGTGTTGGTCATAGGGCCCCTCACACTCAAAGATTCCTTGGGAGTCACACAGACGTTCTTGTTCTGACACAGTTGAGCGGTCAAAGTAACTAGCGTTGTACCTGTGTGGTGGATGCTATGTAGTTGTTTTTTGTAAATATCATGACTATTTCTATTGTAACAAATCAGTCTTGGAACAGAATCATAACTTTATCTTTAACAGTATGGTTTCACCATCTCTGTGTACTCCTACAGCAGAAAGGACAATAGTATGTAGGGATTTTACCTCAAATATAAAGCATTAAGGCTCCTGAGACTTCCTGCTTACTTATAGTCCAACAAGAGTTTAGATGTTTTGGTGTGACAATAGCAAGATGTTTAAAAGTAAAGGTTACTGAGCTAAATAAGAGAGGTATTTCTTTGTTACATAAAGGAAGGTAAAGATGAGGACAATGGCACTGTTAAGTATCCACCTGTTTCTGGAATAACAGATAATGTAATTCTTATTCACCAAGAGAAGTAGTTTCAAGACCTTTATCCCTTTCTTTTGGCTAACACTTTTGGACCTGCAAGAAGACTGGCAACTAAGTGTTGCCCTTGGCAAGCTTTCTCCTCTTACATAAAAAAAAGACTATTCATATCCAAGATGAAAGTTTTTCCTTATGAAATATTCCTTAGGATATATATAATCAAAATATAGTCACTTAGGATCAGTACAAAACCAAATGAAAGTGTTGGCATTTCTTACTTAGAATTGCGCAGTTTTTCCTTAAAAAAGAGGATTGCATTATTCTGTGGGGAATCGTGTGGCAAGTTCTCAGCAAGCAGTTCTCTCTTGGTGTGGTCTAGATAACCTCGCATCCTTGCCTCAGCACTATTGCGCATGACAGCTTCCTTAGTCTTAAACCTTGTGTCCAACCCTGTAAATGTGTACAATAACATTTAATGCTTCCAATATGATGGAATGAAAACCTTTTAATCAACTTGCTTCTCACTGTTGGTTTTCATTTTGACACAGGAAGGAATTGTGGAATTACTCTATATGTACAAAAATATTAACCATTGAATTTGAGATTTGAAGGTACATTATGATTCTTACCTTTAAACCACTCAGAGTCATCATCTTTTGAAGTCCGAGCTATGGAATCATCTGTAGTTTTGGCAATGACCTGCAGCAGTGTTGCTGCTTGCTTAGAACTTACTGGCTCTTGTAAGCAACTCATAACTTTGTGGTGTAACTGTGGCTGACGGTCCAGGCAGGCATGGAGGAAGGATGCAAGCTGATGGATGTAGTCAGCAGTGTCAAAGTCTTTTGCTTTTGAAATAAACAGTTTTGTGCCATCTACAAGAAATTCAAAGTATTCCTTATCAACTTCTGTTTTGTCATCAAGTGTGACAACGATCTCTTCACTTTTCTGTAAAGAGAGTGATGGTTTACTGCAACAGAGATCTATTTAAAGAATGAAAAACAAAAATTATCTTAGTGTAATTTGCATGAAAATAACCTACCTTTATATTGAATTTTTTTCTGCATTTTTTTAAGAATTCTTTGTAATTTGCTGCTACAACACCACACTTCTTCTGGGCCGGGCCGCTGACAACAAAGTGCCGAGGCATGACTCCACCTGGTGCTGTTAACCTGTCTGTCTGTTTCCTGAAAGAGACAATGTAAGGAAGCCACAGCAGTCCTACACGTCAGTACCAGTGTGTGTGTGCCTCCCCTCTGAGTCAGCCCTTAGTATAGTTATGTATTAGTGTGTGGGTGTGTTGGGGGGGACACAGGTCTTGTATAGTGTTGTCTTGGCCTTAGAGAAAGATGAACATTTTTATTTTATTTATTTATTTTTTTAGATTAATTTTTGCTGTTGAATATATATATATATATATATATATATATATATATATATATATATATATATATATATATATATATATATATATATATATATATATTTCATTAATTTGGGACACTCTCTCTCTCTCTCTCTCTCTCTCTCTCTCTCTCTCTCTCTCTCTCTCTCTCTCTCTCTCTCTCTCTCTCTCTCTCTCTCTATGTTCTTTTTAGTCACTCTCCGAGGCATTGTTAAGGCCTGTGAAGTTTGACAGTTCAGGCAGGCGCTACCCTCTTACCTAAGTACTTTTTAGTGTTAGGCTTTGTCCATTACTGTTACCTAGTCAGTCTCATTCTAGTTTATACCATTATTACTTGTTACACGTACTAGCCTTGAATGGAATTACGTTGTGGTTGCTTTCACTGCTAAATAAATATTTCAAACTTAAACAAAACTTTGGTGATAAGTTGAGTGATGCACTGTTACCAATATCCTGGTGGGCCGACGCATGACAAAGAAAATGCATATCCTCTTCAGAAACTTATAATTTGTTGTGTTTGTGATTTAGTGTGTGATATTACCAGATATTTTGTTGATTTAGTGTTCTTTCCGATTATCTGTAAGTATAATGGGTGACAAGTGAGATTGTGGTGTTTGTAGTTGGTAACACCGCATCAGCTGATTGCCATTGCGCGCTATGTTTCATGTGATCTCGGCACAGCCACTGTCGGCAGCCCGAGACATCAGGGCAGGCAGACAGACTTGTTGACTAAACGATTAAGGCGAGTTCACATGTACGTACCAATTTGCGACTAAAATTTTACGTAGGTAGAGTTTTTCGACTGGAGAAAGCAATTGCATAACAAGACCAACTCGATTTGTGACTTTATTTACGTCGTGACGTCACGGAATAAGCTTTGAAATTGTGGTCTCCATATATAGGGATGTTAGAGGTGGTGAGGGAAAAGAACACACCTGGGACCCCAGAAATTGATTATACTGTAAAAAAAAAAAAAAAAAAAAAAAAATCGAAACGGCTGCCACCCTCCAAGAACTGTTCCCTTCCCTCAATGCAGGGTGTTGTTAGAGGTAAGGATTGAAGACTTGTCAGGATTTAATTTGATCGCAATTTTCCATAGTCGCTTTAGATTAACAATTTTCTTATGAAAAATGTAGGCTAATTTAGTGTGGTAGACACTCGAGCCTTTAAATTCTTTCCTTCTACGTAGCCAGCGACGTATCCACAGGCATTATCTTTTATGTTGTTTTTTCGGTACGTCAAAAGAAGAGCAACCACAGTTTCAGCATCATCACTGGAGGAAGACATTTTGGAAGGTAGCTGTTTGTTTATACTCACTTTCCAGTCGTTGTGCGACACGTTCCGACTAGAAAGAATGAGTCGAAAACTCTACCAACGTAAAATTTCAGTCGCAAATTGGGACGTGTGAACCCGCATTTTCTTTCGCCAACTAATAGAGTAACATGTGACTGACACCTGATAACAACACATGACTAAAAAATAAGTAAATAAGTAAAAATGAATAAATAATAAAATAAAAGCTGCAGTCTAATAGAAATATTTGATCATATCAACTTTTATTGATGTATTTATGATTACTTGTGTACACTTTACCACACGCCTTGTCTGTTTCAATATGTACATTTTTTTTAGTTTGGATCTCTATGATTTTACCTCTGAGTACTTTATTTTGAGATTTGTGGGAGTAGTTGTTTTCCTTGTCACATAAACGTGATGCCTTATGTGCAGATTTATAATGCTTTTGTTCTCAACCTATTAAATTTACACAATTCATCATGTGCACAATATTATAAATATGTGGTTGGTACAGAAAAAAATTAAAAAGAAAAAAGAGTATATACTGTATATGCAACATGGATGTTGAAAAGAGAACACAGGAAAGTCACATTTAGCAGTTTGGAAACTGTTTCCAAACAATGTTTCCGTGTATGGACAGGCCTCTAGCTGTAGCTACATTTATCTGTTCCATAAAGCTTGTTGAATGTATGGTTATATTATAAATATGTGGTTGGTACAGAAAAAAATTAAAAAGAAAAAAGAGTATATACTGTATATGCAACAAGGATGTTGAAAAGAGAACACAGGAAAGTCACATTTAGCAGTTTGGAAACTGTTTCCAAACAATGTTTCCGTGTATGGACAGGCCTCTAGCTGTAGCTACATTTATCTGTTCCATAAAGCTTGTTGAATGTATGGTTGAGTGATTAAGAACATACTTATCTATCACTTGTGTCCATGTTAGAAAATTATATGAACTTCCTTTTTTCAGATTGGTTGTAGGCAGTTGTGTATTTGTCACCAGTGTTCCTGCTCATCAAGAACATGAGTGCTTACCTTGGACCCTTCCCTCACAGCAGACACACCTCGTCATTGCCACTGTGCAGTGCAGGTGGGGTGAACACACAGCAGTAAGAGATAAGCAGATAGTGTTTATAATCATGAATGCTGATAACGTGGTATATAGTAACTCATACTGATGGGGAAACAGCTTAGATTGCTTGTATTTCACATATCTAATTAAATTTTGGAATGAAAGTTAATTATTTTCAGAATAGGAAATCATTGAGATGGACTGAATGAAGCAGGTGTGCAGTGTGTTCCTTTTTAGTTTTATAGGAACACTAGATATAAGGTAGCATATAGTTATAAGGTTAAGGTAAAGTTTGTCCAATCAGTATACAAAATTTATTTAGACGTGCATTCATAACAGGATATAGCGATTTCATGTATCGGCTTACTGTAGACAGTAGAAATGTTTCGGTGCCTTTAAAGCAGTGAAAGTGACTACATTTCACTTATTGTTCAACAGGACACACAACAGCTTGCTGTGTTGTATTTGTCAGAAATACTAAAGGAAGGAAAGTACTGTAATGAATTATTAAGCTGCTTTATAGGTTCCAGGAATCTATTTTATGGATGGTGATACTGACAGTTAACCTGGCTTCTTGTCTCTTCCTCAGCAGGCTGAACTGTTTAGATTCTCTGCATCAGTTGGATCAAGCTCTTTATTGTAGACAACTACAACAGTGGCATCCCATTGGCCCATGAAATTATGGTCTGATCAACAGCTTCCTAAGTTCCTGTGCACTCATTGAACCAGCATCCTGCCCACCCAGAAAAGCGGTTCACCCTGGAAATTGTGGTCTGGATTTAACAGCTTCCTGCTGCCATTACAGATGTATTTTGTAGCTCATACTGAATAGGACAACCAAAATGCCTGAAAAAAATTGTACTTGCCATTACAGATGTATTTTGTAGCTCACTACTGAATAGGACAACCAAAATGCCTGAAAAAAATTAGTACTAAGTTGAAAATACTGCCAAGACTCTCCAGAGAATTTGTAATGGAGAGAATTTTATTATTTTTGGGGACAAGTATTTTTATTTAGTAACTGTTACACTACTACAAAATCTGAGAATCTTCTGATTACTTTCAACTTGGTAGAGTATATCAGGCATTCGGTGCCACTTTCTGCTGTCATAATAAAAAGCGAGCTAGGAAGGACATTGTTATGGGGCAGGATGCTGGCTAATTGATGCACCATGACAAAGGAACTTGGGAAGGTCTTGTTGATCTAGACCACAGTTCCTTGAGCAAGCCAGCACTAGCTCTGAAGGCTTCTTCTAACGCAGTATTACTAGTACTGATGTTCCAAGCAGCCTGTTCGATTGGATTCTTGATGCTAAAGTTGCACGTCTTTCACTGTTTGGTTCTTGCAAGCTGGAAATGGAAAAACATTATATAAACAATCCTTACAACCTTAAAAAGCCCTCAAATAACAAGGGCACATTATGCAGATGAGCCTCCCAGCATAAAACAGTGGCTGTCTTTTTCTTTTGCAGTATGCTGTGTACCAGCAGGCAGTTAGTTTCCTCAGTCTCCCAACACAGGACTACCTCAGTGGCCGTGTGGCTGTCAGGGTGAGAAGAAGCGTTTTGTCTGCGTTTCCCTTGGTTTCTGGGCCCTATACCTTGGTGACTGTGGGTAAAAAGAAGTCATTATTAATGCCTATAGTAACTATAGTGCAGATCATAAGACTTCTTCACAAAGCTGGGCTCCAGAGAAGATAATGGCAAATGTTGGTGTTAGTGAGTGAATGATCTATTCAAAATTGGTTGAAATGTTTTAAGGATGATGGTGGTATCAAGCTACCATCTGCTAAACATCGTCCTGGTCCCTCAAAGAAGATATCTGTATGTACTTTATCTGTGCTTGAAAATGATGTACTCTTTTGATGCCTAACAAGCACAGATGATGTTTTTGAGGGACCAGGCTGAGGTTTAGCAGACAGTATGATGTACTCTTTTGATGCCTTACAAGCACAGATGATGTCTTTGAGAGACCAGGCTGAGGTTTAGCAGACAGTAACTTGACACCACCACTGTCCTTGAAATGCTAAACCCAGTTTCTTGTATATCATTCACTCACACCAATATTTGCCATTATTTCTCTTGTCTGGAGCCCAGCTTTGTGAAGCCCTATGATCTGAACTATATAGCTAAAGGTATTAACGACTTCTTTCTACCCATAGTCACTAAGGTACAACCCAAAAACCAAGGGAAACAGACAAAAGATGAGAGTACCATAGCAAAACACATCTCTTACTAAGACAGCCATAGGAGCAAGGAGGCGTTACTGTGGTGTGTGTGTTGGGAGGCAGTGAGGTAAAGCTGGTACCTAATGCTAGAAGTAGAAGAAAAAGACATGCACTGTATGATTGAGGACATTGTTTTTAATCACAGTATTATGCTGGGGTGCTCACCCAGCTTAATGCCATGACAAGCACTGTATTCCAAATCAAAAAGTAAAAAAGCTATATTGTGCTTAGTACATAATACCTACTACCTCTATTACTTTAGTAGTAGTTCCTAAAATAAAAAGGCCTCACTTAAGAATATATTAAAGATGTTAATTGTTTGTTTATTTGCTTCTTACCTCGATCTGTCTCGTCCTCAAACTTGTTGCCTCTTTCCTTCTTCCGTCTCGTCCTCAAACTTGTTACCTCTTTCCTTCTTCCTTCGTCAATAGATGCCACCAGGCATTGAATGTGTGGAGAATTGTAGACAATATTTTCCAACCTGGAAAAATAATTTGCTCCAATAAATGTATAATAACTCGGTTGCATATAGATTTCTAATAAATGTAATAAATAATACCAAATGTTTTCTGTACTAACATTTGGTATGGTGATACTGGTAAACCAGATTTACTGACTTGTTCTTGTATACACCTGAGAGTAGCTTCATTGACCTATCAACCACATTCTGAAACACTTCTACCCATGAGTGTGTATTGATCTTGCCTTACCAGTGACATGTTGAAAAGTTTCATGAATATAGCCCCAAGGCAGGGGTTCTTAACGTTTTTCTTGTTAAGAATCCCTCAAGTTATAACACCATATACCTGAATCCCCAGTAATCTGACAAAGAACAATGTTAATGTAGTGTGATTCACACTAACTCAATATGCAAAGGATATATATTAAATCAGCCATCTAAGTACACCTGGAAATCTTGTGAATCCCTGGGGGTTCATACACTGTAGATTGCGAACCCCTGGTCAAAGGAGCATGTATAGAGTAATCAAGATGAACAGTCAGAAATAGGAAAGTAAGTGAGTGTTGCAAGTCTTGGCCATCAGATAAGTAGAGGAACATTTTCTGGCCTTGCATCAAGCATGCCTCTGCTGGAAGAGAATATTGGATCATACAGTTTGTGCAAAGCTACGTCCACACTGGGAGTGAGAAAGAGGGTGCGTGTGAGAGTGAAAGGTTGGATGACTTTGAGTGACTGCATTGGAAGTGATTTGACGTGAGAGTTGCTATAGCAACTAGCTTTACCTGCGTTAACTGAGAATTGTTGATACTTGACACAAGAGATACCTTCAGGACAGCTAGTGATGCATGATAAACATCAAGATGATCAGTGTATGCTGCCAGTTAAACGCCATTACTATAGCAATGATGATCCTTTGTTTATTCCAGCTGAGAGGTGCACAAAAGTGTTTTTATATAGGATACATGCTGCATGGACTGCAGGGTGCATGCCCATTTGCTCTCTCACATGCAGACCTTCCAGGAATGGGTTAATCTATTATTGTACAGTTTAGTTCAGTAGTCATGTTCAATTATGCAATTTTCACAATACATGATCTCTTCAGGAACATATCCCTCACATGGTGACAGTGAAAGGAAGCATGCATTCATCACAGCTTCTCACCAATGGCACTAGATAGTGTGTGGTGATCACCCACAGGTGATGACAAGAAGATGGCAGGCATGCATTCATCACCCCTCCTCACCACAGCTGGTGTCTGGACGTGCTGGTGGTTTTGCATTCTTGAACTGATTTGTTGGTGAACAAAAACATTTGTGAAAAATACTTCCACTATAAAAGTAGAAGTTGAAGTAATAGTTATAGTAGTATAAGTAGTATTGGTGGTGGTTACTGTTACTCAACTCTCCCCACTCACCTCATGGTTGATCTTATTTGGAAAAGTCTTCATCCTCTACAGAAGCTGCTCATAATACTTCCTGTAATTCTGAAGCTTGGCTCCTTCATCCTCCACCTTCTGCCCCTGAAACAATTGGGGTTAAGTTAGGTTATTGTGTGTTTAGGGGTGTATTTGGGTGCGTGTGGGAATGCTTTGGAGGTGTTTGGGATGTTTTGTTAGGTGTTGTGGTATTTTTGGTGTGTTTGGTTGCTGCTTGGAGATGTTTAGTGTGTGTGTGTGTGTTAATTGTATTTGGTAGGTCTCTCTCTCTAGTATAAAATTATTTGTTTTAGTAGTAGTAGTGCAAGTACCTCTCTCACCTTCTGATGTGCTCTCTAACTCCATCAGCCAAATTTTCTCTAATCGAGGTAATGGTGGAGCAAAGAGGGAGGGGGGGGGGGATTGGGGGAGCTTCTACTGCTGCCCAAAGCCTACTTGTCTCCAAACCTTCCATTGTGGTGGTGGTCTTCCTGCTTTTCAGTTTTGTCTCTATATTTGTATCTGAAAAGGAAAGCATTGCATTAGTAAGTAACCTGGTAAACCACCTGTTTCTATTTAACTAACCCAACTAGTGAATTATCTATACTTTCTGTTTACTAATCTAACTTAAAATCCACTAAACTCCCAAATTCATAACTTTTATAAACAAACAGACAAACAAAAAAAAAATATATACACACACACACACACACACACACCCGGTAGCTCAGTGGTTAGAGCCCTGGCTTCACAAGCCAGAGGATTGGGGTTCGATTCCCCGGCCGGGTGGAGATATTTGGGTGTGTCTCCTTTCACGTGTAGCCCCTGTTCACCTAGCAGTGAGTAGGTACGGGATGTAAATCGAGGAGTTGTGACCTTGTTGTCCCGGTGTGTGGTGTGTGCCTGGTCTCAGGCCTATCCGAAGATCGGAAATAATGAGCTCTGAGCTCGTTCCGTAGGGTAACGTCTGGCTGTCTCGTCAGAGACTGCAGCAGATCAAAGAGTGAAAAAAGTGAAAGTGAAACACACACACACAGCAGCGATGTTGCATAAGGCAGATGTGTAAACAAGCAGCTCTAATGTTGGATATACTGCTGACTACAAAGCCAGCAGACCTGGTGATGTATTGCATGGGGAAGAGGGGGCTAGGCCAGTGATCCTGTCTCTTGAGTTATGTTGAACTGCTTGTGTTGAGACCAAAGAAGTAATGGAAGAGGGATGGGAATATAGATGGCACTGCCATTAATGTAAACAGAGGAGCATGATCCAGGAGCGAGACAAATGAAACACCTTTGGGATTATGACAGCTGGGAGGTTGGAGCAATGAAAGGGAGCTTTCCGGCTTTAAAGAGGATGATGATAACAGTAGAAAAAGAAACTAGGAGTCTGAGGAAGATGAACACTGGGATATGTGAGAAGCAGGATCAGCTGTTTATAGAAAACCAAGAATTGAGAGAGAAATGAGACAAGTTAGAGAATACTGTTAAAATAAACAATGACATGAAGAAAACTCTGGATGAAATAAAAGGGGAAAGCAATGCTCTTACGGACAAATGTAAGGACTATGAAGTAGCGCTGCAAGGATTAGAGAAAAGTTTGACACTTATATGGCAGAAGAAGCTATAAGTGAATCAAAGCTGAAAAAATGGAAGGTCTGGAAATAGAACACAAGGATGAAAAGCAAACTTTGCAGAGGTAGTTAAGCAAAAAATAAGAGAAAAAAAACAAAGAACACAGTTATACAAGTGATTAAAGAATAGCAAGAGCCAGTGAGAGACAGTAGATAAAAAGAAAAATCCAGTGAAATTTGTGAGGGAAAAGCAAGACAAAGAGATGGTTTAGCAAATTATCTCAGTGGTTCAGGATGAAGAACAGTGTCTACAAAAATTAATAGAAGAAATATATAGATTTAGAAAATATAGAGAACAGATTAAAGGACCACTAAAAGTTCAAATAAAATTGCAAGCAGGGATAGAAGAAATATTAGTGAGAACTGGAAAGAATATAACAACATTTGGATAAGGAGAGATATGAGCCAGGAAGAAAGTGAAAAAGAGAAACTGAGAAGAGTAGCTTAAAAAAAAAAAAAAAAAAGAGAGAGAAGGGCAGAGAATAAGAAGAAATTCTATGGAGAGTGCTAGACATGAAGCTGAGGAAATGGTATATTCAGGAAGGGGAAGGAAAACATTGAGTCATCTATACAGAACATAGATGAATTTATATCAGGAATGTTGGAAGTGAGAGATTATAATTATATTGGAAAAAGGACTAAATGTGGTATGTATAACAGAAACAAAGTTAAGCAAAGATGTCCAAGTAAATTTTAGGAGTAGAAGGATGAGTATTGATAATGGCCCAATAGGATATATATATGTGAATGAAGTACAATATGGAGTTAGACTGGCTGAATTTTTAATTAAGCATAACAATTAGGACCAGTGGGAAGGAAAGGAGGAGTACCATATCAACATATGTGCCACTGAAGACCAATACATGGAAGCGATGTACGGAAAACAAAAAATGAAAAATTAAGTACTAAATTGCCTGGACAATATGTTAAGAAAGGACAGAGAAGTGCTACTTGTTAGGGATGTAAACTGCAAACATGTAAATTGGGAAGGAATGAACGTAAACAATCATGCTGGACAATGGGTAAAGGACTACATAAGGTATAGAGAGAAAGAAGAATCATCTATGGTGGATTTGATATTCATGAAAAAGCAGAGCCCAGTGGGATAAAGTGATCATGAGGTTTTAGAAATTGAATTCAAGGATCAGGGAATTTTGAAGAGTAATGAGGGACAAACAAAGATTGAATCATGCCAAGACAAATTTTGAAGGATTAAGAAATTATTTTAGTAGTACTGATTGGAAGAAAACCATGCAAGGCAAGACAGTCCAAGAGAAGTATTAAATATTCTGACAAGTACAATGACGGGGTAAAGAGATACGAGTATGTTCCCATATACAGAGTAAAAGAGAGTAAACATGTGCAAAAGGTAAGAAGTATAAGAATGCAGCTTGGAAGAAATTACGGAAGCAGTGAAATGAAGAAAATAGGAAGCACTATAGAGAGGCATAAAATGAATATATTAGAATAAGAAGGGAAGAGGAGAGAATTTTTGAAAGGGATGTAGTGAAGAGGTGTGAAGAGGAACCAAAACTTTTTTATAAGTATACATGAAAAGATGATGAAGAGAGAGACCATCATAGGAGGAATACAGGGAAATTCTTAAACTGGATGATGGATTACTCAACAGAAAAAGAAATAAGGACAATGATAAAAAACACTCCATCAAGCTTGAGCACAGTTACTAGTGGCATACCATTATCATTAGTGGTACTAATAACACTGGTCTGCGATGTTTTCAAGGTCTAACATATAATACCTGATTTTAGACCAGTTTTTTGCACTGAATCCAAAAACCATGCTCATTTTACTCAATCAGATCAGGTTAATGAAATATTAGCACATTAAAAATATCCTAAATTCCGATCTATTTCTAGGTGAATAAAACGCAATATTGAAAATATTAGACTGATTTATTCACAGAAGGCTTACAAAATATTTTGAATAGATATCAAGAAGAGTATAATGAACTAAGGAAGCTACTCATGGATGAATGGTCTCTTCAGGGGCTTCCGTTTGTGCTGAGCAGACTGCGCATCCCTCTTTAGGCACCAGCAGTAGTCGGCCAGAAAGTTGACATCAATCGGCCTTGATAGCGTTCCTCCATAACTCTGATATATTGGTGAAAGCACTCACCCTGTTCTTCACTGAAGTCTCCACAATTTTCTGGAAAATAGTCCAGATGAGACCGGAGGAAGTGCATTTTCACTGACATGCGCACCAAGTTAGCGGAAATTCTCCATTAACTCATCAACCACCTTCTGATACTGGGAACTTCTGTGGTTGCCAAGGAAGTTTGCAATGACTGACTTAAGGGACAACCAGGCAGAGAGTTCAGCAGGATTCAGTGCATCATCAAAACTAGTATCCTTGATGAGTTCCCTTATTTGAGGACCATCAAATATTCCTGCCTTAATTTTCTCCATGCTTTTTCGTTGAAATTTCTGATGTAAGAAAGCAAATCCTCCACCTTCCCTGTCCAATGCCTTTACAAAGTTGTTCATTAGACCGAGTTTGATGTGGAGGGGTGGAAGCAATATCTTGCTCGGTTCAACCAAAGGGTGGGACAAAACGTTGTGTGACCCAGGTTTTAATCCTTGTCTTGATGGCCACTCTTGTCTGACATAATGCTGGTCATCAACACGGCTATCCCATAAGCACAGAAGGCATGGATACTTTGTGTAACCACCTTGAAGTCCTAGGATGAGTCCAACAACTTTAGGATCTCCACAGATCAACTATTTATGTTTCTGGTAGTTCAGAGCAGACAACAGACGTGCCATGCTCTTGTGGGATTCTTTAATTTCAATTGTGTCCAATAGGGATCGATGAAAACTTGTTTGCAATATTCAGAAAAACTGCTTTGAGACTTCTGTTAGATGAATCAATGAAAAGTCTCTATTCCATAGCATCATACTTCAGACCAAGTAATTCAATCAGGTCAGCAATATTGCTACAGTAAACCAGTGAAGATGCTTCACCAGACATGAAAAAAATTTCTAAATTCTCTCGCGGTCCTGACATCAATAGAATGTTGTTCCTGGCGCCAGTAGATGTTTCTCTTGAAAACAAGAACCCAGTAGCTGGGCAGACTCCTTCGAAAGGTTCAGGTCTCATGTCAGGTCACTGAGTTCGGCTTGGGTCAAACGCACCGGTTGGTTGTCGTCTTCCGGCCTGTATTAATCACACTCAGCTGTATCAATCATGTCACTAGATTTGGAATCAGAACTAGATTCCATGGTGACATTTGGCTCAGAAACAGGAAGATCGGGGACATGAGGGACTGGCTTTATGGCAGAAGGAACGTCAGGGTATTGAACATGGTGCTTGTTCTTGCGATTGATGCCTTTTAGATTTAACATGCAAAAGTAGCAGTCGGTAACATGATCTTTCCCTTCCCTCCTCACCATTGGGACACCAAATGGTATACTCTTCCTTTTCTTGTTCCTCCAATCCCGTAAGTTCTCTACACATGTTTTGCAATAGATATTTTGACTCCAAAGTAAGTGTGATATGCCTTCTTCACAAAATCAGTGATTTTTGCTTGACGGTCTGGAAGAATAACATGTCCGCAGATGTAACAAAACCTATTAAGATGTTTTTTACACTTCCAATCCATTTTTACAGACCTAAAAACGGAAATGAAAATATTTATCAAAGGTTACCCACTACCTGGTTTTGCAAAAGCAAAGCCCATAAACACTTGGTTTCCAATATTTTAGAAAAATATGCTGGAAAAGAAGTTGACTGTATCTTAGAAACCGGACCTGACCCAAGAAAATAAACTATTTTTTTAATTCAGCATGCAAAAATGGTCATAAATCAGTTGGAAAACCATTGACCTTTTCAAAAAAGTTTTGAAATGCAGACCAGTGTAATCTTTCAAATATATATATATATATATATATATATATATATATATATATATATATATATATATATATATATATATATTAATGATATACAAGAGGGCTTGAGTAGCTACATAAATTTATTTGCAGATGATGCAAAACTCTTCAGCATAATAAAGAACAATGAGGACTGTATGGAATTGCAGAAAGATATTGACAAAATCTGGGAAATGGCATGTGATGGAAATGGGTAAAAGTAATAGAAGACCTACATGGGAATACAAAATGGAAGAAGTTATAATGAAAAGGAGGGAAGGGAAAGATCTGGGAGTGATTAAACAAGAAATTCACTTCAACATACAAGACACTAACAAATATCAGGGTGGCGTTCAATTACATGGATAAGAATATGATGAAAAAGATCACAACCACTATGTTCTCTATGAAGAAAGACTTAAGGAAATGGAACTACCTACCAACTTTCAAAGATAGACGGGAGAGAGGAGATATGATAATGATGTATAAGATAGTGAACTGTATGGAAAAAGATAGATAAACTGAGGATGGAGATACACGAACAAGAGTACACTCAAAGATCAGGAAAAGCCAATGTTTGAGGAACATTAAAAAATGGGCATAAATTTAAGGAAAAGTTGGATAAAAATAGACAGGCCACTATATGTGTCCTGCTTTAACCATGTAATATACAATTAGGTAAATGCAAACACACAAACTATACCCAAAATTGCCCTTCACTCTGAGTCAGGAATGTTTAAAGGTAACAAACTCATAGAATTTTTCTTCACCAAATCTAACCTGAATAAGCATGGAGTCACACATACCAGACACCTGACATGCATCCATCACAAAGAAAATGGGTCTCTGTGTGCTTATCTAACCAAACCAAACTAACTAACCTAACCGAACCTAATGAAACAAGTACATTCAGACAGAGTGACACATACCAACTAACACACCAGTTATAGCACCAGTCACCACACTCAGGGCACAGGACAGACAAGGCGGGATGTATAAAATAATGCAAACAAACATGGTATTACTGCAGAGTTTCACCACAATCAGCTACGTGTTTTTTTAACCACCTCAAGAGATAGAGCTTCTGATTATGAGTAATTTGAACCCCATATATACTAGATGCAACCTTTTTGAATGGCGACACAGATTTTTTAAAATTTAAGTGTGTTTTGGTGATCAGCCGTGACAATAGCCTCCCGCATCAAACCCTGCCGCACACTGATGGTGTCATGCGCTTGCGGCAGCTCGGCAGGCTCTGTGACATACCATTGTCTGAGCATGCACTTAATTGTTTATGCTGATTGGTTCTGTTCTTTGAAACTGAAGCGGCGGCCAATGAAAAAAAAAAAGCATAATTATTTCCACCAATCACGATGGCCCCTGAGGTTAGAGGTTAGGTTAGATTAGGTTTAGTTAGGTTAGGTTGGGTTAGGTTTGGTTAGATTAGGTTTAGTTAGGTTTGGTTAGATTAGGTTGGGTTAGGTTTAGTTAGGTTAGGTTATGTTGTTATGTTATGTTTAGTTAGGTTAGGTTAGGTTAGATTAGGTTGGGTTAGGTTAGGTTAGGTTAGGTTAGGTTAGATTAGGTTTTGTTAGGTTTAGTTAGCTTAGGTTAGGTTTAGTTAGGTTAGGTTCTTTCCTGGACGAAACTAATTTTTTCTGGTAGATTTCAGCTTGTTTTTAATTAATTTACCAATTGTTTTTTTTATCCAAATCATAATATGTTTCGGGGTAAAAAAAAAAAAAAATTGGTTGATTTGCGCCAAAAACAAGTGGTATTTTAATTAAAGCAAGCCGAAATCTACCAGAAAAAAATAGTTTCGTCCAGAAAGGGCAAGGTGGTGAAACTCTGTAGGTTTACCACAAACATGACAATATATATATATATATATATATATATATATATATATATATATATATATATATATATATATATATATATATATATAAAATAAACAAATAAAAATAAAAAAAATACAAACCATCTCTTATTTTATAATTTCCAACTCTTTTTACACTTTGAGAGACACAAATGATACTTTAGTTACTTCCGTGTCCTCTCCTCGCCGCCTCGTGTTCTTTGGACGCGTGTCGTCGTAAAATAAGGAATAAAAATGGTGTCACAGGAATGATTGCAACAACTCCATTCTCACACCATCTGAAAACTTCTTATCATACCATTATTTCTTACTTATCTATAATACCAAGGCTATACAATGATACTCTGTTTACTTACATGTCTTCTCCTCACCACCAAGCGTCCCACGAATCCTCAATGTCTTAAAATGGGGAGGAATATGTGGATGGAAGACATCTGGAGAGTGTCAAGTCTGGGTCTGGGTCCTGGCCGGCTGGAGCGGAAGGTTTGCGATCAGCTGGTGGCGGGAGATTTGGCGGCAAAATCAAAATGTTGTATTGCTCTAAATCAGTGGTTTCCAAATTAGTGGGCATGCGCCATAGGAGTAAGGGTGAGGGGGATACAAGTGGGGCATGAATCCATCTGCTCAAAAACCACTGTTTAATGAGAATAATGAAATAATTCCAAGAACAAGTAGACTATCTGCCTTTCGATACGTGCAGAGTATAATTAATTATTATATCAGTCATTTGTTTCACTCGTTGTAATACAAGTAGATATCTTTTCCTAAACAGTGGTAATATATAAATAAAAGAGAAACAATACATACAATTTCATATGAATACCAAGAAGAGGGGATGAGGGCATACGGCTCTAATAGAAGCAAAAATGGAAGTCAGATAAGATAGTTTAAGAAGCACTGCTCTACCTAGACTATTCTTTTTTATGTAAGAGGGGAAACTGGTCAAGAGCAACAGAAAGAGTTAAAAAAAAAAAAAAGACCCAGTTAGTTGCCAGTCTCCGTGAAGATCCGAGAGAGCTAACTAAGAGAAAATGATAAATGTCTTGAAATCTCCCTCTTAAATAAGTTCCAGTCATAGGAACATGGAAATACAAAGTAGGTAGTGAGATCCAGCATTTACTATAAAGAGGTATGAATGATGACTGCAAGGGCACCGAAACATCGTCAAACAGTGCCCGAGGACGCGGAAAGTAACACAATGCAGCTTCCTTTCCTTCCACATGTCAGCTGTCTTCGCTAGCCTTTACCTTGCCTTGGAGAACAAACAGCCCAGTGGTTACTCTCCCTGACCGACTCCGCGCACTACAGGAGCCGGTGAGAGGCTTCCTGGGGTTCACTTTACTCTCACAGGCACGCAAGGACACTGGTTGTTGGCAGCGGCCCGCGAGTTTAGAGCTTGAGGAGGGATGCTGAGGTATACTCCACGCCGCTGCACCAACCCTGAAGGAAGAGGGAGGAGGAAAAAAATGTTAACTTCCTGTTTTGTCAGCTGAAGATTCATTGGCAGATTTTCGTAATGAATTTTCACTTCCTTATCCCTTTCCAACCGCGTCATGGTATCTTATTTACTTAATATATTTAGTAAGGTGTTTTGTCCAAGGGCAGTAAGAAAGATAAATAAATAAAAACAATAAAGGTCCCAGTTTAAGAAAAAAAGTTACAAGCATTATCCAAAATCAGAAGAGTGCCTTAAAACTTCACTTTCAATAGAGTTCAAGATGTACGTAAGGTGAAATAAAAGGAGCAGGCAGGGAGTTCCAGGGTCTACCAGTTGTTGCACGTAGTATTTAACCCCCTTCAATACTGAGACACATTTTTACCTTGATTTCTGGGTAGGATTAGACGATTTTATTTGCATTAGGAAGAGTCTATGGAGGTCAAAAGATTAATGGCCAGTCTTTACTATTCTAATCCCAACATATGTGTCTGAGGCTGTATAAAATCGCCAAAATAGTAACCAAGAATCAATCGGTCAGTCCGGAATAATAAACACACATACACCTCATCATTTTTTTTTTTTTTACTAAAGTCAGCAGTGATTACAAATAAGCGAAATGTTTATCGCATCCAACATTCCACGGACACCAAGACAACTGCTTCTGAAATACGAGTACGTACAGAGAGAGAGAGAGAGAGAGAGAGAGAGAGAGAGAGAGAGAGAGAGAGAGAGAGAGAGAGAGAGAGAGAGAGAGAGAGAGAGAGAGAGAGAGAGAGAGAGAGAGAGAGAGAGAGAGAGAGAGAGAGAGAGAGAGAGGTTTCTTGGATTATTTGCTTTCTTTCTCTGCTTAGCTAATTATGTTCTGCAGCGCGACAGTATCTCGACCTAAAAACTAGCTGGGAAGTGCGTGGCTGAATATATTAAAGGTTATCTCTTTTCTTTTTTCTCTCATCAAATATGTTTTTACCAGAGAGAGAGAGAGAGAGAGAGAGAGAGAGAGAGAGAGAGAGAGAGAGAGATAATTCACATTCTTACATATGCACATTACCTGACTTTCCACGTGGTCACAATTACATAACAAAACCACGAAAATAAAACAGAAAACATGCACAGAACGAAAATAAACTAAGAACTGAAGCAGAAACTCACATGATTTATAAAGAGAAAGAATACTCATCACTTTATTCGTCTATTCATTACCTAATTTACTGCCTTCTGATACGCACTTCTTGCTGGCGGTGAGTGCGTGCCAGCTTCCCATCACTCGATCATTGGGGAGGTGAAGGAGAGGGAAACGAGGAGATCATTAGACGAGACAGGATGCTGAGGTCAAAATAACACAGCATCTTATCAACTGATCAAGATAATTAGCGACAAAGAGGAGTGATGGAGGAGGAGGAGGAGGAGGAATAAAAAGGTCATGGAGCTTATAGTAACATACATATTAATCATGGTAACTAGCTATAAAGATGAGGAGGAGGAGGAGAAGGAGGAGGAGGAATAAAAAGGTCATGGAGCTTATAGTAACTTACATACTAATCATGATAATTAGCTATAAAGATGAGGATGAGGATGAGGAGGAGGAGGAGGAGGAGGAGGAGGAGTAAGAAGGCCAAGGAGGTAACAGGGTTCGAAAGGGAAGGGTTGGAGGCTAGAAAAACAAGACAAGTAGGAGGAGGAGGAGGAGGAGGAGGAGGAGGAGGAGGAGGAGGAGGAGGAGGAGGAGGAGGAGGAGGAGGAGGAGGAGGAGGAGGAGGAGGAGGAAGGAAGATGAAAGAGAACGTGGAAGATGAGATGACTGGGGACGAAAAGTAGAAGGACGGAAGGAGTGGGAAGGTCAACCGCTGGGAATTACTCTATCACTGTAATCGAACGAGAGAGAGAAAAAAAAAAAAAATAAATAAAAAGGTGGGTTGGATTAGCTTTTTAGCACTTCAATTCAACGAAAAGTAAAAAAAAAAAGAAATGTGTGTGTGTGTGTGTGTGTGTGTGTGTGTGTGTGTGTGTGTGTGTGTGTGTGTGTGTGTGTGTGTGTGTAGGTTAATGCATGTGAAAGTGTTTACATATAGGAAGAATAATTATATAAGTGCCCGTGTGTGTGTGTGTGTGTGTGTGTGTGTGTGTGTGTGTGTGTGTGTGTGTGTGTGTGTGTGTGTGTGTGTGTGTGTGTGTGCATCCATCCATCACGTTCCCTACTCATGATTCTGGCTGTGTAATATCCCTCTGGTGGGAATTTAAAACTTATACATAAGCGTGTTTCGTAGCTTAGGTAAGACTCCCCCTCCCCTCTCTCTCTCTCTCTCTCTCTCTTGCCGGTACCTGCTTATCACTGGACACCTTTAGCAGCCTGACCAGGACACAACCTTCAGACTACCAATAAACACGCAAGGACGTCACCAAGTGTGTGTGTGTGTGTGTGTGTGTGTGTGTGTGTGTGTGTGTGTGTGTGTGTGTGTGTGTGTGTGTGTGTGTGTGTGTGTGTGTGTGTGTAAAATACAGGAAAGAAAACACACATACGGGAAAAAAGTGATTAATATAAAAAAAGGGCAAGTAGAAAGAAACACACAAAATACGAAAAAAAAAAAAAAATGCATGAAAACAACTCTTACTTCACAAAATATATACTCATCAATTGGAAACAACAACAACAACAACAACAACAACAACAAAACAAAGACAACATACACAAAACAGGATAAAACAAAAAAAAAAAAAAAAAAAAAAAAACAGGATAATAACTTACAATCAAAACAAATAAACGGTAAATGACAGAACAGCATGGAAAAAAAAAGAAAGAAAGAAGAAAAAGAAAATAAAAGGACAGGAAAAAAAAAAATGGAGACTTGAATGCAAAATAGAAAAAAAATAAAAATAAAATACAGTTAAAAGGACTGAAAAAAAAAAAAAAATGGAAACTTGAATGCAAAATAAAACATGAAAATAATAAAATAGTTAAAAGGACTGAAAAAAAAAAAAATGGAAACTCGAATGCAAAACTCAAAACTTTTCCTAACAATACACAAAAAAGAAAAGAAGATAACGGGTGGACAAAGAAAAAAAAAAAGAATAAAAACAAATAAATAAATAAAGAATGAAAAAAGAAAAAAAGAAAGAAAGAAACAAAGAAATAATAATAATAATAATAATAATAATAATAATAATAATAATAATAATAATAATAAGAAGAAGAAGAAGACGAAGACAAAATACTACGAGCCTAAACATGAGTCTAAGATAAAAGTAAAAAATAAAGATGATGACGATGATGATGATGATAATGATGATGATGATGATGATGATGATGATGATGAGGTAATGTAAGGAAAGGAGGAAACGAGGCCAGGGCGATTATGAGGAAGAACAATGTAAGGCAACAAAGGATGAACGAAACACCATGAGTCTGCACATTGTTGAGCTGCCTGCCTGTCTGTCTGTCTGTCTGTCTGTCTTTGTCAATCTGTCTATCCATCCCTCTATCCATCGAAGTGCTTGCCTATTTGTTTATCTATCAATTTTTAAACGTGCTTGGTAATGTGTCTATCTATCTATCTATCTATCTGTCTATCTATCTATTTATTAAGGTGTTAGTAAATTTGCTAGTGTCTATTTATTTATCTCTATCTATCCATCTATCAAACACACACACACACACACACACACACACACACACACACACACACACACACATCAAAGTTTGTATGAAGAGAGAGAGAGAGAGAGAGAGAGAGAGAGAGAGAGAGAGAGAGAGAGAGAGAGAGAGAGAGAGAGAGAGAGAGAGAGAGAGAGAGAGAGAGGTAACACACACACACGCACGCGCTCTCATCACTGTTGTGTCACTTCCTATCTTCACTGTGACGCAACACGATATGAATTAAATCTCGCTGATGATTGGTCGCGATTTCTAAACTTTAATAACATCTCCGCGTGACGTCATTATCGTGCCTTCCCTTATAGCAGCGCTGGGTCGTGGGTCGTGGGTCGTTCCTTGATTATTTTTTTCCTTTTTCGTATTTCAATATATTTTTTCCCCTGTGCTTGCGATGCTGTATAGTTGGGCTTCGTGAAATGTCATAGGCTCGTATCTGCTTTTCCTCCTTTCAAGTTTTTCCTTTGTGGTTAAATTATCTATATATTTTTTTTTGTCGTTTATTTACTACAGTGCTTGCTTGATTTTATTTCTTCTTCACTTTCATTGACTCCTTGTATCCTCTCTCACCTTTCCTTCTTCTTACTCTTGTTCTATTTCCTTTTCTTCTTACTATTCACGTTCTTATTCAAGTTTTCATGTCCAACTTACTGATCACCGTTTTTATTTCATTTCACCCCTTCTTTGTCTTACATATTTCTATCTCCTCTACCATTATTATTTTTTTTATCAACCTATTTTACTCTCTCTCTCTCTCTCTCTCTCTCTCTCTCTCTCTCTCTATTCCACTCCCTTCGCTTTTGCCTCACGCATCAGGAAGTGGAGGAGAGGCGCCAAAAAGCAACCCACCTTGACGTGCCCGCCGGCGACGCAGCAGCAGCAGGAGGAGGAGGAGGAGGAGGAGGAGGAGGAGGAGGAGGAGGAGGAGGAGGAGGAGGAGGAGGAGGAGGAGGAGGAGGAGGAGGAGAACGAGGAGGAGGAGGAGGAAAAAAAATGACGAGGCAGATACAGAGGGAGTGCGAGGGAGAGAGGGAAAGGGAGAGGAAAAGAGAGGGAGAGTGTGAGAGAGAAGTCCCGTTCGCCTGGGGGAGTCGGAGGTCGAAGTGGTGAGTGGTGGCTGTGGGAAACGTGGGAAAAACAAGACATTACTTATATGCCTTGCTTGCTTCATTGGTTTCTCTCTCTCTCTCTCTCTCTCTCTCTCTCTCTCTATTATCACCATCATCATCATCCCCTTAGGTTTCCGACGCGCTGCTCTCTGAATGTCAATGTTCTGTGTTGCGTGTTCTCTTTACGGGCTTGTCTGGAGTGTGTCTGTGCATTCCGAGTTAAAAAAGAAGTGTTGTTGATTGCTTATTGTATATTTATCTTGGAAAATAAAGAAAAAAAGACTTCGTTTATTCATTATGGGTTGTAAATTATTCATCATATATTTATCTAAAAAAAAAAAAAAGAAAAAAAAAGTCTTATTTTTGATGGTCATGTTTTTTTTTCTTTTTTGTTCTTAGGTGTGTGTGTGTGTGTGTGTGTGTGTGTGTGTGTGTGTGTGTGTGTGTGTGTGTGTGTGTGTGTGTGTGTGTGTGTGTGTGTGTGTGTGTGTGTGTGTGTGTGTGTGTGTGTGTGTGTCACTGTGATAATGTTAATTCCGAGTTAAAAAAGAGAAATTAACATGCATTAAAAATAAAAGAAATAAGAAAAATAAGAAAAGCAAACAAGTAAACAAACAAACAAAACTCATCTTTTTTAATAAACATGCGTTGTTATTGCTCTGTTGTCGTTGCTGTTGTTGTTGTTGTTGTTTTGCTGTTGCTGTTGTTGTTGCTATTGTTGTTGTTTTTGTTGCTGTTTTGTTGTTGTTGTTGTTGTTGTTGTTGTTGATGTTGTTGTTTTTGTTGTTGATGACGTTGTTGTTGTTGATGTTGTTGTATGGGAAGAATGTTCAAAAGCAGATATCATTTATGATTTGAAAAAAAAAAAAAAAGAAAATGTAAATCAATCATCATACATTCCCTCTCTCACCCCAAAAAAAAAAAAAAAGACACGACAAATCTTTTCTAGTAATTATGCATGTCTCTGTTTATTTAGAAGTGTCTGTTAAGCTTCACGTAAAACAGCCTTTGCCAAATAGCCAGTGATTCACCTCCAGCACGGGATACCTGGCGCTGCTTGCCTCGTCCTTGTCTCCTTGTACTGTCCACGCACCTTGTAGGCCTCGCGTGTCGTGGTTGTGTCTGTTTACTTGGTGTCTACTTAATATCGGAGCCTTATTTGTGTCTGCTTACTCAGTATGTCTACTTAACCCCCCTTCAGTACCATGACGTGTTTCCATATTCATTCTACTTACTATTTTGTGGTTTTATATAGCTTCAGAAACTCATGTGGGTGATTAGAATAGTGAAGACTCTGTCCATTAACTTTCTGACTTCATTAGATCCTTCCTAATGTCAATAAAATGGTCTAATCGTACACAAATCTCAAGGTAAAAATGTGTCCTGGTATTGAAGGGGTTAATATCGGAGTCTTGGTTGTGTCTGCTTACTTAGTGACTACTTAATCAATATAGGAGCCTTAAAAGGAAATTGTCATAAAGAATGCTCATATTTCTAGGCGTTTTGAAAGGAAAGAGTTAATGAAATTGTGAACTGTTTGCATTTATTATTTTTTGTCTAATCATGTTAATTCTCACTTCCTTTTTGTATTAATCTCTTTTTATTATCACTATATTCCTGCTGAGCTCTGACATCTCAATAACTTTCTTCGCATATTCCTCTCTCACAATAAAGTAAAATTTCACGAGGAACATCTATATGAAATATTGTTTATTAACTATCAAATCATCACCGGCTCTTTTCATGCTACGATAATGATCATTTCCTTAAATTAATAAACTTGGGCAGGTACTCACGACAGTTAAGCAGCAGGTGAACTTAGAAATAAAATATTTTGTCTTCATTTACATGAAAGACTGTAAATTGAGATCAGGAGGTGATGACGGTAACTGCTTAAGTGGCTGGCCTGTTGTGGCTGGTTAGTGGTGAGAGGGAGACCTGGCTAAGTGGTGTGTGTGTGTGTGTGTGTGTGTGTGTGTGTGTGTGTGTGTGTGTGTGTGTGTGTGTGTGTGTGTGTGTGTGTCGACCCTTGTGACGGGGATTCGTGCCTGGGGTTTAAAGAAAGTGCCTCGTCCAAACCCCCTCTCTCTCTCTCTCTCTCTCTCTCTCTCTCTCTCTCTCTCTCTCTCTCTCAAGATAGTGCTGGTGACAGGAAATGCGACTCGGCACAGAAAATGTATGCAGGTGAATAAATAAGTTGATAAGTAAAGTGAAAATAAAGGGAAGCAAATTCATGAGAAACGGATAATCATTTTGATGGATACATATTTAAGAAGGTAAACAAGGTGGGCAGGTAGACAGATAGACAGATAGGAGGATAAACAAGGTAGACATACATACATACATACATACATATATACAGACAGACAGACAGGCAAACGGACAGATAGGAAGGTAAAAAAAGGCAGACAGGTCGATAGATAGACAGAAAAATATGAAGGTAGACAAGGTAGACAGACAGACAGATAGACAGATAGATAGCTAGATAGACAGACAGACAGACAAGACAGGAAGGAAAAAAAAAAGAGGTAGACAGATAGATAGGTAGGTAAGTGGATAGATAGACGAATGGATGGAGGTACATAAAACATTTTATTTTTGGGCCAGGGACAAAAACGAGAAAAAAAAGAAAGAAAAACTCTCTCTCTCTCTCTCTCTCTCTCTCTCTCCGTGACAACAGTGGTGAGGAAGAGCAAAAGGAAGACACGAAAATAAGTCAACGGGAACGCAAGAAGGAAATGACGACCATTGAACAAGCAAGAAAGAAGGAAAGGAAGAGAAGACGACAATCAATAAACAAAAAAAAAAAAAAAAAAAGAAAAAAAGAAAAAACAACAACAACTGAGGAAGAGAGGAAGCGAGGAACTGAATAAACAAGAGAGAAAACGAGAGAACGAGAGAATGATATATAGAGAGAGTAGAGGAAGAGACGGGGGATGTACAAACCAAGGGGTCACAACACTGCCTTTCTCTCCGCAGGGAAGGAGCAATGAAGAGAGAGAGAGAGAGAGAGAGAGAGAGAGAGAGAGAGAGAGAGAGAGAGAGAGAGAGAGAGAGAGAGAGAGAGAGAGAGAGAGAGAGAGAGAGAGAGAGAGAGAGAGAGAGAGAGAGAGAGAGAGAGAGAGAGAGAGAGAGAGAAGGGGAGAGAAATGGCGATAATAGGAGGTGAGGGAAGGTAGAGGTATGATGGGAGGGCAAGGGAGAAGAAAAGGAAAGGCGATGAGGAGACTAAAGAAGATGATGGAAGGGAGAATAGGAGAAAAAGATGAGTGGGATGTTAATGAAGGTAGAATAAGAAGGGAGGAGCAGATGAATAACAAAATAGAACAAGAGTGGAGGGAAAAGAAAAGAAAAGAAAAAAAAAAGCTTTGAAGGGAGGGGCGGTTTGGGAAGTTAAATAAGAGATGGGGAGAAGGAGGAGGAGGAGGAGGAGGAGGAGGAACTGGCTGAAGGAGAAAAAAAATAAAGGTCTAAAATGAAGGGAGGGAGAGAAGGAGGGAAGAGGGGGAGGGGGAGGAGGAGAAAGAAAGAAAAAAAAAAAAAAAAAAAAAAAGGTAGGGTTGAGGGCTTTGGGATGGAGGAAAGGGGCGGGAATGGGAGGGAAGGGAGGGGCGCTGGGGGCGGGGCTGCTGGGGTCAGGGTTTGATGGGGAGGTCAGCGCCAGTGCCTCTCACCCCAGAGTATATAAGAGCCGCAACACGCCTCCTGAAGCACTCACTCTCCTCTCCCACACTCCCCGCAGATATGAAGCTCGTGAGTACAACAACAACAACAACAACAACAACAACAATAACATCAACAACAATAATTACTACAACTACTACTACTACAACTACTACAACTACTACTACTTCTACTACTACTACTACTACTACTAATTCTCTCTCTCTCTCTCTCTCTCTCTCTCTCTCTCTCTCTCTCTCTCCCTGTGGCATATCTTTTATTATTAATTTTATTTCTTTCCATGCTTTTTAAGTGTCAGTCTTAGTGTTTCATAATTTTCACTATCTCTCTCTCTCTCTCTCTCTCTCTCTCTCTCTCTCTCTCTCTCTCTCTCTCTCTCTCTCTCTCTCTCTATTTTCTTCCTCCATTGTTTTCTTTTTCGTTTCACTATTTTCTTTTCCTACTTTCCTTTTCACTTCTAATTTCGTTTTCCGTTTCATTAGATTACTTTCATTTTCCACTTTCTCCTTTCTTCTTCCCCTACATTTCCTCTCAATTCCTCTTCCCTTCCTCGCTTCCCATCTTCACCCTTTCCTCCGCATCTTCCCTTACTTCGCATCCTCTCCCTTTCATTTCTACCCTGCCAGCGAATCACGTGCAACCTAATCATCACTTACATAACAGTTTTCCGTCTTCTATTACGTAATCTTCGTTGAGTCTTCGATCCCTCTCACTAAGCTACACCTTATCATTCTTTTTAATTCGTTGTTTTTTGTTGTTTTTCAAAGTTTCCCATTAATAACCTTACGTTTTCTATCATTCCCTTATTTTTTTTTTCCCTTTAGAGATATTAATCTACAAGAAATTGGGATAACTGAACTATTTACCTTCAAGATGGAAATATATACAAACGAAATACTTCCATTATTTGCTATCCACGTATTGGTTTCCTCCAGATCTTGTATATTCAGGTCACACAAACAGTTTAGAAATCTCATCACTGTTCAACCGAAGACGAGAGGTATAATAAAAAGATGATACCTCCGTTATGACCTCCATACTTCCCTCCTCTCGCTCTCCTCCTCCTTCTCCCTCTCCTCCTCTTCCTTCCTCCTTACAAAAATTTTCCTACTTCTCCCTCACTATTCCCCCTCCTTCTCCTCTTCCTTCCTTATAATGTCTCCCTCCTCAATATATTTTTTTTCTTCTTTACGTTACTAAATCTTTCTTCTTTTCCCCATCCTTCCTCTCCTTCACGTCCTCCCTCCTCCTGTATTCCCCCTCCTCCTCCTATTCCTTCCTTATAATTTCTTTCCCTCCTCAATATTTTTTTTCTCCTTTCCGTTATTAAATGTTTCTCCTTCTCCTCCTTCTCCATTCTCTCCCTCTCCTCTTCCTCCCTTACAAAAAACCTGCCCTCTTCTCCCTCACTGTATTCTCCCTCCTCCAATTTCTTCCTATTTTTTTTTTCTCCTGTCCGTTTCTTTCTTCTTCTTCTCACAATACTGGGTAATTTCCATGTCTTCCTTTACTCTTCTTCACCAAGTCTTTCTCTCTTTCCCTCACCATATATTTTTCCACCTGCCTATCATCTCTTCCTTCACCACTTCTCAATCCTCTTTCTCAGCATCAAATCATCCTCTTCCTCCTTCTCTCTTAACATTTTCTTCCTCTTCCCTCATCCTCCTCTTCCTTCTCATAGCTTTTTCCTTCCTCCCTCGTCACTACACATTTCTCCTTCCTTCCCTCAGATCTTCCTCCTCCTTATTTCCCAGTGTCGACTCAGGCCCATCGTCTCTCTCTCTCTCTCTCTCTCTACTTCTTTTGTGATTCCTTCTCGTACTCCTCTTCTTTCTCATCCCTGGCCTCTTAGATTTCTTCTTTCTTCCTCATTATCGACCGCTTTTTCTCTCTCATTATTTTTTTCCTTCTTCACATTGTTCTTTTATTTCGTTTTCCTCCTCATCCTTCTTTATTTCTTTCCCTTTTTCGTCTTTTTCCTGCCTTCTTATCTTTTTTCTCTCGTTCTTCTCCTTGTCCTCCTATATCTTTCCGTTTATCGTCTTTTCTTCCTTCTCATCCTTTGTTCTCTTGTTCTCCTTCTCATTCTCATATTTATTGTCTTTTCTCGTTTCTTCCTTCCTTCTTATCCTTTTTCTCTTTTTCTCATCATTCTCATCATATTTATTGCTCTTTCTGGTCGCTTTCTTCCTCTTTATCCTTTTCTCTCGTTCTCCTCCTCATTCTCCTCATATTCCTTTCCCTTTCTCGTCATTTCCTTTTTTTCATCCTTTTTTCTGTTCTCCTCATATTCATTGCCCTTTCTCATCTCCTCCTTCCTTTTCACCCTTTTTCTCGTGTTCTCCTCACCCTCTTCATATTCCTTGTCCTTTCCCTTCAGATCGTGTTCGCAGCCCTGGTCGGCGTGTGTCTGGGGGCCAAGCTACCTGGTCACGTAGATGGCCACCACGATGATCACCACCACGAGCACCACGACGCTGGCTTCGTACACCAAGGGGACTTCCACCACGACACTGGCTTCGTAAACCACGACCAACCTCCCGTAGCTATCCTGTTCGACGACCGCCAGGCTCCAGCAGGCGGCTCCTACGCTACCAACTTTGAGACCGAGGATGGCGTGAGGGTGACAGAAAACGGACAGCCTGGATCAGCGGGCCAGAGCAACGTAGAGGGATCTTATTCGTGAGTATTGTGGAGGGTTGAGTGTTGTAATGTTAGGCTTGATTCACACTATCGCTCTGGTCTCGGTCTGCTCTCGCTCCGCTCCGCTCCCGATACATTCATAAGGTATTTCGATCGGAGAGAGAGCGGAGCGATAGTGTCAATCAAGCCTTTAAACCTCTTCAGTACTGGAACGCATTTTTTGACCATGAATTTTGTGTATGGTTGGATTGATTTGGATTAGGAAGGGTCTATGGAGATCAGAAGATTAATTAATGGCTAGAGTCTTCACTATTCTACTCCCATCAAAAGTTTCTGAAGCTGTACAAAATCACCAAATAGAAAGCGGAATAAATATGAAAACGCGTCATGGTACTGAAGGGGTCAAAGGTTATGGGAGTAGTATTGAGTATTCTAAAGGTAGGATTGAGGATTGAGGGTTAAGGATAAGGAGAGTAGGATGACGTATTAAAGCATGAGGAGATAAAATAGATAGATAGAGATAGACAGATGGACTGATTGGCGCATTGTGGAGGGGAAGGAGAGTAAAGAAAGGGACGGGTGAGAGAGACATGTGAAAGGGACATGTACAGGTGGACAGGTGAAAGGGACAGGTGAGAGGGACAGGTGAAAGGGACAGGTAAAGAAAGGGACGGGTGAGACAGGTGAAAGGGACATGTACAGGTGGACAGTGAAAGGGACAGGTGAGAGGGACAGGTGAAAGAGACAAGTAGAGGGACAGGTGAGAGGGACAGATTACAGGTGGCCAGGACAGTGAGAAGTGCAGGTAGACGTGAAATATGAACAGGTGAGGTGACTGTGGCTCGTTACATCGTTACAGCTTCACTGACCCTGACGGCAACCTGGTGGAGGTGCGCTACGTGGCTGACGAGTTCGGCTTCCGCGCTGAGAGCCCCTACGTGCCCACGCCCCACCCCCTCCCCGCCCACGCCCTGCAGCAGATCGCCTATGCGGAAGAGCTGAGGAGACTTCGTGAGCAGAACGGCGAGCCACAGTTCTCTTAATTCCTAGGTGTTCTTTCTTACCTGCTGTACCTGTTGTTGTTCTCTCCCCTACAATACCTATACATCTGTTCTCAAGATGTTATGATTAGCTCCAAACAGCCTCGTCAGGACCAATAAGTCTGCTGCTGTTTGTTCTATGTGATCCTTGGTGTTTTTAATAAATGCCTCACTTTCTGGCCTCCTCCTCCTCCTCCTCCTCTTCCTCTTCCTCCTCCTCTTCCTGCCACGTCAAAGTTCCTTCCAAGTGGTCATGATAGTGGTGTATGTATAAATAAACAGTCTATTCCTCCTGGCAGTCACGTGCATCCTCTGAGGGCAGGAAGAGGTAGTGGGAGATAGGGAGGAGCGGCGCCCATGCACATACCACACCCACCTTAGTCAACCAAACCCTATTAGTCTCCCTATTAGTGTGGGTGGTTAGTTTGATTGTACACCCCTTCATGTATTCGTGTCGATGATTCCAACTTGAGCACCAATTATCCATTTATCCACTTATCCACCACACCGCACAGCACCTTATCCCTATAGACATGTGGATTGACTTCAAGACACGACCACTACTGCACGTATCCACTGCACCACCACATTCACCCAATCCACTTCTTCTTATCTGTAGGTGGACAGTTTCCTTTTACTGTGAATCTATGTGGATGATTTCAGACTAAAATAAGATCCACTACAACACCACCACCACTACTACTACTACCACCACTACCACCACCACCACACCCACATTTATCCTAGACACGACCACTTAGCCAGCTCACTACCTACATCCACATACCCACCCACACCCCATCCACCTTATACAATCAAATAATAACACAGGAAAAAAATATTATAATGAAAAATAAAAGTTCTAAAAAATAAAGTGGATTGTTTTTTTTAATGCAAGGTAAATATCAGAGAGAGAGAGAGAGAGAGAGAGAGAGAGAGAGAGAGAGAGAGAGAGAGAGAGAGAGAGAGAGAGAGAGAGAGAGAGAGAGAGAGAGAGAGAGAGAGAGAGAGAGAGAGAGAGAGAGAGAAACAGAACGTGAGATGTAAAAATAATAATGGAAAGAAAGAAACACTAAAAAACAAAACAAAACTGGTCATACAGAGAGAGAGAGAGAGAGAGAGAGAGAGAGAGAGAGAGAGAGAGAGAGAGAGAGAGAGAGAGAGAGAGAGAGAGAGAGAGAGAGAGAAGCTTTACTGCCTTTCCAACACAAACACATGTAAGGTCACCACGCGTCCAGGAGATGACCAAGAAGAGAAAGGCTAGGAAGGGAAGGTCGCCAACTCCTCATACGTGTCCCATTCCTTCAACCTGATAATATAATCGTGATAAGATTAATTTACTTTTTTTTTTTAACATGAGCGAAGACAGACAGACAGATAGACAGACAGGGAGGTAGGTAGATCGTGTCCTTTGCTGTATAGATGGACACGGTAAATTGGAGGAGGAGGAGGAGGAGGAGGAGGAGGAGGAGGAGGAGGAGGAGGAGGAGGAGGAGGAGGAGGAGGAGGAGGAATACAAAGGAATACAAAGGAAAGGCCAGAAAGTAACAACCCTACTGAACCTAACGAGGCTGTCTGTGTGCCTATTCTACCATTACAGATTCTGAGTTAGAGGCTATAGGACACTAGGGAAGAGGAGGAGGAGGAGGAGGAGGAGGAGGAGGAGGAGGAGGAGGAGGAGGAGGAGGAGAGTACTGTATTCTTCCCTCTTCATTTTTCTCCTCCCAGCTTGCTACGTGATTACAGAAAATACGACTGACAATATTTTTTTCCTTTTTCTTTTTCCTTCCCAAATTATTGACACGTCTGAAAAAGAAACGTGGCATTGTCTTGTTATTTCATTTCTATTTTGTTTTGTGTTTTTTTTTCTACATGCACACAAATAAATAATCACTCTTTACTCTTTTAATTTTAGTTTCTTTTTCTATTTTTTTCTTATTTCCCTATTCAGCTTCTTGGTTTGTCTTTTCATTGTATTATTGTCTTTGTTCTCTTCCTTCATCTCTTTATGTCCTTTTTTTTTTGTCTATTACTATTCAACTTACTAATGAATCCCTTCAGTACCATGACGTGTTTTCATATTCACTCTGCTTACTATTTGGTAACTTTATACAGCTTCAGAAACTTATGTCGGGAACTGGACTAGTCAAGACTCAGACCATTAATCTTCTGCCCTCCATAGACACTTCCTAATGTAAATAAAACCATCTAATCATACTCAAACTCGTGGTAAAAATGCTTCCCAGCACTGAAGAGGTTAAATAAGCTACTAACAGTCTAACAACCTGCCAAACTATATACCCAACCAAACAGATACTCGTAACCTAACTAAATATAACTTAACTAACCAACTAACTCATTCATCAAACGACAAACAACATTTATACTCCCTTCTATTTACGAATCCAAGAGAACTATTTTCATTTCACTTTTTTTTTTTTCATCCTTTATATCTTTTCTTTCTCTCCCACCACCCTTACCTATTGACACGCCGCCCTTCCCTCCTCACTCACCCTTTACCTGTCCGCCATTGTCCACCTTCATTAGACATGCCAGACGTGAGGGAGATAGTCTTGAGATTGTCGACGTGTTATCTCCACCCAGACATTAATTTCTCGCGTCCTTGAGAGACCAAAACTTTTCATATATGTTTGATTTTCACTTTTCATTTATCTGGTTTTTTTTTCAGACTCAATTATTTTCTTGTGATTTGACTTTTAATCTT
>NC_059302.1:2885924-2898424 GCF_017591435.1 Portunus trituberculatus | reverse complement strand
ATACTTCTTGTTCTTGTTCTTGTTCTTGTTCTTCTTCTTACGACCTTATTCTCACTGTGTACTAAGGTCAGCCGCTCGAGTTAACTTCTTCCATCTGTTTCTATTCATTGCGTCCTGTTTTTTGTAGTCCAAGTTTATTCATGTGACGCTTCAACACTTCTTTCCATCTTTTTCTCTGTCTACCCACACTCCTTCTCCCCGTAACTCGTATCAGCATTGCCTTCTTCACTGGTTCCTCCTCATCTCTCCTCTTTACATGTCCAAAATATCTCAACCTTGCCTCTCTTGTTTTTGTTATATTACACACTCCACACATTCTTATAGCTTCATCTTCCATCTTTTCCAACAGTGATAAACCCGCTATCCATTTCACCATCCTCACCTTCGTTCACGCACTGATTAACTCCTTCAGTACCATGACGCGTTTCTCTATTCATTTTGCTTACTATTTAGTGGTTTTATACAGCTTCAGAAACTCATATGGGCGATTAGAATAGTGAAGGCTGTAGCCATGAATCTTCTGACCTCCATAGACCCTTCCTAATGTCTAATCGTACAAAAACCTCTAGCTAAAAATGTGTCCTAGTATTGAAAGAGTTAAAATAGTGAAGACTCTGGACCATGAATATTCTGACCTCCATAGACCCTTCCTAATGTCAATAAAATGGTCTAATCGTACAAGAGTCTCAGGGTAAAATGTGTCCCAGTGAAGACTCAGGACTATTAATCTTCTAATCTCCATACGTATTGAAGGGGTTAAATGGTCACTGACTAAACCATCAAAGCCTCTCACCTGTCATGCACTTCCAAGGCGCCTACGAGTATCCACACATGTCCACTTCAGAGTCCACCCTACTAAAGTCTTCCACTAATTGCACTCACTTCACCTTACCTTTCCATCCATCACACATTAAATCAGGACTCCCCTTCCCACCCGCCAAGACTAATCTCTCACCTGACGTATCCATCTTTCTTTCAATTCCTTTCCATAAATTACAGGTATCTACTTTTTGATACATGGACATCCCTACATCTCACCTTTCATTTCCCCTTCACACGTATTTCAATTCCTTTCCATTAATTTCAGGTACTTTTTTTAATACATGAACACTCCCACACCACACCTAATCTTTCCCCTTCACACTTCCTGTACACCTCTACCTTGTACGTACCTTTTTCTAGCACACCTTTTCTATTCCACTGGCTTACTTTTCTTCTATCTATTACCATTCTTTAGCTCGTTCCATATGTTTGATTTTGACTTACCAGATCAAAGGATAAGGAGAGGAGAAAGCAAAGAGAAAATAGAAAAAAAAGGGAAACGAAAGGGAAGTTAAGGAGAAAAGAATGAGAGAGAGGGAGAGGGAAGGGAGAGAGAGAGAGGTCGGGTATACGAACATGCACATTCAGTATTCATGAAGGCATTTCGGTTCCTGTTACAGCGGAATCGTGGGGATAATTGGCCAGTATTCTGAAACACTCCGTTCTTTCACCACGATTATATTCCAAGCGCATAGAGATAAGCTGGGTTTCTGAGGGTGTTTCTCCTATGAATTGTGCAGTAACCTTGTCCATTTGTCATTAGAACCATAAATACTTCCTTGGAAACTAAACTTGTATCACTTCAACAGGAGCCTTCTGAAATAGTGAAGGTGTGGCGCTGAACTGTTTATAAATATGGTCCTAAATGTTAAGGTTGGCGTGTGCGTCCGTGCGTGTGTGTGTTTTGGTGTGTCTTAGCGTCAAGGGTGAAAAATCTACCTAAAACACACACACACAAATAAAATAAAGAGATGGATAAGTAAACAAAACAAATCAGTAAATAGACAACTAAATCTTACATCACTTCACTTAACAAAGCCAACCCACATTTCTCTTTTACTTTTGTCCACCATGAAATCATCACAGTTTTCTCTCACGGCTGATGAGTCTTCCCATTTTCTTTAGAGCTGCCACCCTCCCTCCTTCTCCTCTACTCCCCCTCCCCAGAACCTACTCTCCATAAAAACAGCCCCCCACTCTCTCTCTCTCTCTCTCCTTTCTTTATCTTCCTTCCTTATTCTTTTTTTCCCTTTTTCTCTTGCCTTTTCAATTCAGTTCTATTCTTTTATCTATCCAATAATGTGAATTTTGTTTATGAGGCAGGCATCTCTCTCTCTCTCTCTCTCTCTCTCTCTTTGAATAAAAAAGAAGAGATAAGAAGAGAGAGAGAGAGAGAGAGAGAGAGAGAGAGAGAGAGAGAGAGAGAGAGAGAGAGAGAGAGAGAGAGAGAGAGAGAGAGAGAGAGAGAGATTAGTAAAAAGGGAAACAAGGCTTTTTTTTCCCAGGTAGGAGTGAGGACGCAGGTAATGTTCTGGTGATTTAATTAGTTCGTGTTTCCCCTTGACCTACCTGGCGGCGGGTCACGAAGAAGTCACGGCAGGTAATTAGGAAACAAGTGTGTGTGTGTGTGTGTGTGTGTGTGTGTGTGTGTGTGTGTGTGTGTGTGTGTGTGTGTGTGTGTGTGTGTGTGTGTAAACTACTACTACTACTACTACTACTACTACTACTACTATACTACCACCACTCCTCCTCCTCCTCCTCCTACTACTACTACTACTACTACTACTACTATCATTTACTTCTACCGTTGTGTTTTCGTGGAATAAAGTAGGAAGAAGGGAGGATTGAGAGAAGAGGATAGGGAGGAGGAAGGGATGAAGGGGCGTGGAAGGGGAGGACTGAAGGGGTTCAAATGGAATGGGAAGGGATGGGTATAAGAGCCGATGTGCCCCTTGACATTTCACGACCTAACCCTTTCTCCTTCCTTTCTTCCTCCCTCCCTCCTTTCCTTCCTTTATTTCCTCGCCGTAGTAAATCTTGCCACTCTCCTGTTCCTCCTCTTCCTCTTCCTTCCTCCTCCTCCTCCTCCTCCTCCTCCTCCTGCTCGTCTTTTGTCTTCCCATATTAAATCTCTTTCATTTCTCATCTTTCTTTCTTAGGTACTGGTTTTTGCCTCTCTCTCTCTCTCTCTCTCTCTCTCTCTCTCTCTCTCTCTCTCTCTCTCTCTCTCTCTCTCTCTCTCTCTCTGTCTGTCTTCCTCCTCTCACTTCTCTTTAATCATCGTCTTTAATTTACTTTTCTCTCATCTCATCTCCTCTATCAAAGTTTAGTAACACATGAATTATCTAGTTATCAGGATTCTCTCTCTCTCTCTCTCTCTCTCTCTCTCTCTCTCTCTCTCTCTCTCTCTCTCCTTTCGTCACATCCACGCGTTTTCTTGTAACCTTTAATTTCCGAGGCAGTTACTCACTTATCTCCCGTGTCCCTTCCTCTCCTCCCTTTGTGATTCTGAAAGTGTCTATATTTATCTATATTTCCTCTAATTTTCCTCTCAGTTCCACGGATTTTTCTGTAGCCTTTCTCTCCCAAGCGTTCATTTATGATTTTCTATTTCTTCGTCCCTCTTTTTTTTTTCTCTCTCTCTCTCCTCTTCCTCTTACCCATTTGTGATTTTAAAAGTGCTCACATTCATCTCTTTTTTCTTCTAATTTTTGTCGTACTTCTGATTTTTGTAACATATTTCTTTAAACATTTATGTACGATTTTTTTCTTCCTATTTCTCTTTCTCTCTCTTCTTTCTTTCTCTTCTCCCTCTTACCTACTTGTGATTTTAAAAGTGTACGGATTCATCTTTTCCTTCCAATTTTTCTCTCGCTCCCACGGATTTTCTTTTAGCATTTTCACTTTTAAACATTTATCTACGAGTTTTGTCTTCCTATCTCTTTATCTCATCCCTTTGAAATTTTGTATGTCCCTGTGTCTCTCCTTATCTATTTCCTCTACCTTTGGATTTTCTTATAGACTTTCATTTCTAAAACATTTATCTACCTATATTTTTCTTTGTATCTCTTCCTCTTCTCTCTTTGTGGTTTCGAAAATGTCCTAATTTAATCTTTTTTTCATTTTCTTTTCCTTAACGGCTCATATTTCCAAGTAACCTTGAATTTCCTGCGCATTTCATTTACATATTTTCTCTTCGTATCACCTTCTCTGCATCCTTTTGTGATTTTCAATGTTCATTTCTATTCCTCTTATTTTATCCTCAATTCCTGCGCATTTTTACACATTTTTTTTTTGAGAGTCGTGTCTTCTTTGCGTCTTTTGTGATTTCGTGTCCCTTTCCTTTTTGAGCGTGGGAAGGAAGTTAAGAAAGAAGGAAACCACGTACTCCTGGTATTTAGGACACCTTCGTACCTTCGTCACTTTCAAACGTACGAAGAGCCAATGCTACAACGAGACATTCTAATACTTTCTCAACTTCGAAGAAACGGCTGGGGCACTTCCGAGGCCTAGGACGGTGTGTGTGTGTGTGTGTGTGTGTGTGTGTGTGTGTGTGTGTGTGTGTGTGTGTGTGTGCTTTCATAGGGAGGTTCTTTTATGTAGAGTTTGTAGTTCCTGTTCATTTGGTGTCCGGTATTGAAAGCGAGGTAGTATTGGTTGTGGTGGCGGTGGTGGTGTGGGTAATGATAAGACGTAGAAGACGTAGAAGAAGGAGGAGGAGGAGGAGGAGGAGGAGGAGGAGGAGGAGGAGGAGGAGGAGGAGGAGGAGGAGGAGGAGGAGGAGGAGGAGGAGGAGGAGGAGGAGGAGGAGGAGGAGGAGGAGGAGGAGGAGGAGGAGAAGAAGTAGGAGAAGGAGAAGGAGAAGAAGACAAAGAATAATAAGGAAAAGAAGACGAAGAAGACGAAGAAGAAGAAGAAGAAGAAGAAGAAGACAGTGGTGATACAAACGAAGAAATAAACAAAACAAAAGCTTTGAAATCACATGAAAGGCTTAGCTAAATAACCACAAAGAAAAAAAAAAAAAAAACGACAACCAAATTCACCAATGACTTTTCTTTCCCAGTTCCTTTCCTCCTGCCAACCCACAAAGACTCTGACAACCACCGCGATCATCTTCCACGAAAATAAATACATAAATAAAAGCTTTGAAATATAAACACACAGCAAATGTAAAGAGAAATGACTACAGAGGAAGATTTCTATAAGGGACACAGAAAACCCTTAACCTCTTCTGTACCATGACACTTCTTCATATCTATTCTGGTTACTATTAGGTGATTTTATGGAGGTTCAGAAACTCATGGGGGGATTAAAATAGTGAAGATTCTGGACCATCAGCCCTCTGACTTCGATAGAACCTTGCTACTGTAAATAAAATCGTCTAATCACACCCAAAACTCGTGGTAAAAATGCGTTCTAATATTGAAAGGGGTTAAATTGAGGCTGATGATGACAATAACCACCTCATCTTCGGGAGCACTTCTATACTCGTACACTGTTCCCGTCAGCAAGGACAGAAGCAAAAAAGGTAAAAAAAAGAAAAGATAAAAAAAGGATAGAGTGTCGTTCCCTGAGGCCCTGCAACAGACGCCCCTACACCATTAGCATTCCCAATTACTTCCCTTGCCGTCCCTCCAATGCAGCCAACGCCGCTGTGTAGGGGAAGGGAGAGGCGTGTCCAGCCAATGACGGCGGAGTGGATCGTCTTTCCCTCAAGGTCTCAGGGTCGTGGGTGGAAGGCGAGGAAAGGCAGGCGCACCACTTCATTTTACGAGAGTATAAGAAAGACGCCCACGGAACTAAAGGGGATGAGAACATTGGAACCCTTTTTTTACTTAGCTTTTTAGAGGAGCAGCCCTTGGGAAGCCACACACACACACACACACACACACACACACACACACACACACACACACACACACACACACACACACACACACACACACACATTTGTTCCTTAATTTTGGCTAACTCTGTAACACTCTTTGAGGGAACCAGCGCTTAAGTGGGTCCTTTTTTTTTTTAATATTTTGTTGACTTTGGTTGGCGTCCCTCCTGCATAAACACACACACACACACACACACACACACACACACACACACACACACACACTGCAAAAATCTTCTAAAGGCACAACGAAAGGGAAAAGTGACTGAGAAAAGGCCACAAACCACCCAACACGCGCTGCAACAAAGACTTCCTGGCACTGCACGGAATCGGAAGTTTTATTGGTGTCACAGTTTTGATATACTGCCACGTTGAGTTAAGGGATCCAGGGACACAGTTAAAGGGATTCCAGAGCAGTTAAGGGATTCAAGGTACAAATAAGGGATTCCAAGGCACAGTTAAGGTTTTTTTTATATTTATCATATTTTATTTTTTGTTTTGCCCTTGGCCGGTGTTCCCTCTTACATGAAAAAAAAGAGAAAAAAAAAGTGATTCCAGAGAAGACTTGACCCCTTGAGTATCATGACGCACTTCCATATCCATTCTGGTTACTATTTGGTGATTTTATACAGATTCAGAAACTTATGTGGGGGATTAAAATAGTAAAGACTGTGGCCATTAATTTTCTGACCTTCTTCAGTGTCAATAAAATGGTCTAATCGTACAGAAATCTCAAGGTAAAAATATGTCCGAGTACTGAAGGGGTACAGGGATTTTAGAGGAGAGTTAAGGGTACAATCTTTATAAACTATCTGCATTCCTGTCCACTCCGTCTACATTTTGACTCAAGAAACAACTTAATAGTGTGGGGAATGACTACAATAATTCAAAAACTCTTATGGATGACTGTGAGGACGATGAGTAGAAGAAGTAGAAGAGAAAACATTAACTTGATAATCTAATGTTTCTTTTCCCTCTCTTCCTTCGATCCTCCTCATTCCGTTTTCTCTTTTCAAACACTCGTGACCTCGGGAAATGATCGAGGAATGTTCGAAGCGGAAATTAAGGTATTCTCTCAAAGGAAATTGTGATGCTAGGCTGTGTGTACGTGAATGACGAAACGCTGTGGAAGAAAATGCATTTACACACAAGGTCAACTGCATTACCACCAAGTGTTCAAGGCGAGAGGAAAAAGGGAAACGTAGAAAATGGGACTAAAACAAAGAAAACCAGCAATACGATGGGTGACTATTGTACTCTGATCAATTTTTTTTTTTCTCTCCATGTGTGCGTTGGTATTCAGTTGGCCAAACACGAAATGAAAACTTGTACTGTATTCGAATATGGTGGAAGCCTCATTCAGCTCACCTCGACAATCCAGTATAGCTTTGTCTTGCCATAAGGATTATTATTATGATATTCTCTCCTCCCTGGGTATGTAAATTCTCTGGTGTCCGTTGGGAATAAGTGTAAGATTGAACGGATTACTTATCCATGTTTGGTTTGGCAGAGGCAGATGACTCACTGATACAAATAATCATATATTCATAAAAGTAAAATAGAATAGAAATAGAAAACCTTCGATTGACACAAAGGTGAGAAAAGTGAAAGTAAACTAAAGGGACTCGACTC
Source organism: Portunus trituberculatus (assembly GCF_017591435.1). NCBI lineage: Eukaryota > Metazoa > Arthropoda > Malacostraca > Decapoda > Portunidae > Portunus > Portunus trituberculatus. The sequence goes on along the minus strand of NC_059302.1, from coordinate 2,891,082 downwards.
AAAAAGAAAAAATAAATAAATAAAAAAAAAATAAATAGAAAAATAAATAAATAAATAATAAATAAATAAATAAGGAATGGGATAGAAAAATACATATAAATAGAAGATAGCCAGAAAAGCAGTAATATATAAGCTTGTCATATGAAGAACACAAAGACCAATATTTCCAAACACCCTTAGAAAAGAAAAAGTAGTTGACTTGTCACCAAAACGTTAAAAAAAAAAAAAAAAAATACGAAAAAAAAACTCAACTACCGCAAAAAAAAGAAAGAAAAAAAAAGAAAAATAAGGAAGGCAATAGAAAAATATATATAAACAGCAGACAGCCGGGAAAACAGTGATACATAAGCTTGCCATATGAAGAACACGCTTGAAAAAAAAAAAAGTCAAGTTGTCACCAAAACGTTAAAATATACCAAAGAAAAAAAAAGCATATTTATCAACTACCGCTAAAACCCCCCAAAAAAACTCTCTTGAACACCGAACTGGTCTCCATTACAACCAGACACGAGTAAAAAAATCACGCTATGACACCGAAACACTTCAAGAATACCCAAGCAACAAGACCACGTGACCTTCAACAACCACAAGACTGCTAAATAACACAGCTGGATGGCCCTTCAAGGCTGGAATGGCTATGCGTCGCTGTCCGCCTCTTCGCATCCAGCCATTACGGAAGGCGGGGCGATGTAACTTATGCTCCGATGTTTATTCTCCGTCAGGCGCCTGTAATTGTAGTTTAGGTGACCATAAACGTGCATCTGAAGGACGGTACTCTTGTACTGGTGTGATCTGAGGGGTCCGCTGGATGGGCGATGTTCAGAAACCCTTTGTTCTCTCACCACGTCTATTTTCAAAGGCCATAGATGTGATACGCCGGGCTCTCAAGTGTTTCTCCAGTTAAAAACGTTAAAATATTGTTAATCTCTCACTAGAACCGCAAAAAAAAAAAAAAAAAAAAAAACGCTCTTAATATCTCGTGTAACTTCAACTAAACGCTTATGAAAGTGCTAAAGGTGAAGTCAGAAGTGTTAGGAATATAATCCACAAGAGGTCGAGGGACTAGAGTGCAAGGGCGAACGGGACATGTCAAGAGGTGAGAGTCAGGAAGGGCGTCGCTTTCTTCTCGGATTCTGCGCATGTTTTTGAGGTGCATAAGTGAGGGCGGTGACAACTTTCCCCCGGCGAGACGTGCTTGTGAGGGACGGCGAGGACAGGGAGGTGAGGGCAGGAGGACAGGGAGGAGTGACGCTGTGTGGTGCAACAATCAAGGCGACGTGTGTGTCGGGGGAGGAGAGAAAAAACAAGTTGAACAGCTCCCGAGGTGACCTGATGTTACCCACGTGTGTCAGGAGAGAGAGAGAGAGAGAGAGAGAGAGAGAGAGAGAGAGAGAGAGAGAGAGAGAGAGAGAGAGAGAGAGAGAGAGAGAGAGAATACCCGCATTCATATCTGTCCAATTATCACTACATCCACTCTGTCTTACCCACTCGTCCTTTCCTACCCCAAACACCCCTCTCTCTCTCTCTCTCTCTCTCTCTCTCTCTCTCTCTCTCTCTCTCTCTCTCTGCTTGCCTGTCTGTCTCCTTTCTCCTTACCTCCCTGCCTGCTTGCCCGCCTGCCTCACTGCCTCCTTGCTTTCCTATCCCTGCTGCTTGCCCCCTTACTACCTTCCTCCTTGCTGCTTTTCTCTCCCTCTCTCCCTCCCAGCCAACCCAGGCCCTCTCGTCTCCCCCCGCAAGCAAGGAGAACCAGTCTGGCAGAGACGTTCTAGTGGCTCACCTCCAGCGGGTGGCTCCTCACCCTTTTATTATTCGATCCCTCTTTTTTCCTCCGCCCTGAGCCGCGTCCCTCGAACTGGCAGCCTCCCTCTTCCTGGCCTCGGGGTCCTGGGAACATCTCTCGCCAGTTATTTTTCTTTGTTTCACTTTTACTTTCCGCTTTGGTTACTGTGAAGCCAGTGGGACGGAACGGTGGATGGGACAGGGATGGAAGGACAGGAAAAGAGAGGAAGTATAGATGGACGGTGGATAGAACAGTGATGAACAGAGAGAGAGAGAGAGAGAGAGAGAGAGAGAGAGAGAGAGAGAGAGAGAGAGAGAGAGAGAGAGAGAGAGAGAGAGAGAGAGAGAGAGAGAGAGAGAGAGAGAGAGAGAGAGAGAGAGAGAGAGAGAGAGAGAGAGAGAGAGAGAGAGAGAGAGAGAGAGAGATGGTGGACGAGGCAGAACAGACATATAATAGGATAGATAGAAAGAGGCAACGAGAGATAGGACAGGGAATAGAGGGATAGTTATGTGAAGGAAGAGATGGCGAAGAAACAAAAGGAATGGAGGTGAAAGAACAGAGGGAAGAAGTAACACATGATAATGACAAAAGAAGTAAAAAAAAAAAAAAAAGATACATCGACACGGAGAGGAAAGAATAACGGAATTAAATGATAAGCTGGGTTAACAAGAGTGTTTCTGCAGTTAAAATGTAAAAATACTGTTAATCTGCCACTAGAACCACAAAAAAGTCCTTAATAACTCGTGTAACTTCAAATAAACGCTTCTAAAAGTACTAAAAGTGAAGTCAAAAGTGTTGGGAATAAAAAGAAAAAAAGACGAATAAGGAAACAGACAGAGAAATAGACAGTAACCTCACACACCCTCCACGAAGTCTCAATACCGAGGAACAACGATAGCAAAGTAAAGCAGACACAAGACAAGAACAAGATCAAGACCAACAATTTCTTAGCAACTGAAGCGCCGCCATGCAAGACTGAACACTGATGAGGGAGGAGCATAATTACGAAACAAAACAGGCAGGAAACCAGAACCGAATTACTATTACTACTTATATTTCTTCCTCTTAAACTAACATACCTTCAATTACCGCATGATTAAACCTGATTCTTCTGTGTGAGAGAGAGAGAGAGAGAGAGAGAGAGAGAGAGAGAGAGAGAGAGAGAGAGAGAGAGAGAGACCACGAAAGAAAAAAACAACAACGAAGAGAACAAGAAAGAGCGAAATAAACACAAGGCAAACCCAACACCCTCCTCTCTTCCTCACACCACGCCCCCAAAAAAAAAAAAAAAAAAAAAAAAAAAAAGAAAAAGGAAAGGAAAAGAAAAAAAAAAAGAACTGAAATTAATGATCACGACATAAATCAGCGAATAATGAATGACAAATGGACTCTTGATTAACGATTGTGTGTGTGTGAATGTTCAATAGAGAGAAGACAAGGGAGGACAAGACAGGAGAGAAGGAAAGAAAAGAGAGATTCCTTAATGATGTGTGAGGAATTGTTAAAAGTGGTTTTCCGTCACATTGGCTAGAGAGAGAGAGAGAGAGAGAGAGAGAGAGAGAGAGAGAGAGAGAGAGAGAGAGAGAGAAAGGTGGTAAGGAAAAACGATAAGACAAGGAAAAGATTAATAATATTTCTCTCTCTCTCTCTCTCTCTCTCTCTCTCTCTCTCTCTCTCTGATATTCTGTACTTTCCCTCTCACCTTTCCTCACCTCTCCTCTATTCTTTTTTTTTTTCTCCCTCTGTTCTTTCGTCAATCCTCAAAGTCATCTCATATCTCTCTCTCTCTCTCTCTCTCTCTCTCTCTCTCTCTCTACGCAGGGTCCACTAACACCACAACCCACTCACACAGACCAAGGACACCCACCCACCTTGCAAACCCACCATTCCCTCTCTCTCTCTCTCTCTCTCTCTCTCTCTCTCTCTCTCTCTCTCTCTCTCTCTCTCTCTCTCTCTCTCTCCCTGGAACAATCTTAACAAACCACTCCTTTCTCCCATCTCTTCTTCTTCTTCTCCTTCTTCTTCTTCTTCTTCTTCTTCTTCTTCTTCTTCTTCTTCTTCTTCTTCTTCTTCTTCCTCCTCCTCCTCCTCCTCCTCCTCCTCCTCTTCTTCCACCTATTCCACAAGTCTATCACCCCCTTCACCTTCAGTTACCTTTCTCCACTAAGCCATCCATTTTCTTTGCTCATTCAATCTATCCACCTGTCCTTACCCATCCATTCCCCTCCCCGTCCCACCCATCCACCTACTCACTCATCTACCTACCTACCTGTCCACATCCAACCCCCTTCACCAACCTCCACCTCCTTATCTCTCCACTTCCTCCACCAAAACCTTCCTCTTCCATATTTTCACGTGATCACCTCGTGCAGATCCACCCATTACTACTACTACTACTACTACTACTACTATTACTACTTCTATTACTACTTGTACTTTTCTTACAGCCAGTATTAGCAGTTGGAGGAGCAGGAGCAAGGAAAATCCCACTGCTTAGAGGTGAAGAGAAGGTGAGACGTCTAATTATGTGTTGATGAGAGGGTGAGACAGGTGGGCAGGTGAGCGGAAAGGTAGGGATCTGAGAGAGAGGAGGGAGGGAGGGAGGGAGAGGAGGGAGGGAGGAGAGGAGAGAGAGAGAGAGAGAGAGAGAGAGAGAGAGAGAGAGAGAGAGAGAGAGAGAGAGAGAGAGAGTTTGAAAGTAAGAAAGTAGTGAATATGTTAAGACATTTCCTCACTATCACAACTAAAAATAGAAAAAAAAATAATAATATCAATGTGATTCTCTAGCGGATTATAATTAATAAAGCATTTTCCACTAAAGTTAAGAGTGGTAATGGTGAAATACAACAAAATACATATGGAAAAAAAAGTAAGAAAAAAAAAAAAAAAGGTCCACATAGGTGTCAGTCCCAGTACATACACACATACATACATATATACAGACAAAAAATATCAGATAAACATCAAGGATTACAAATAAAAGAAAATAAACAAATGAGAGGGATGTAATAAAAGAATGGATAAAAGACACGAGATTAATGACAACACAGATGAATGAAGGAGGGAAGCAAGCAAGCAAGGTAGGAAGAAAGGAAGGAAAGAAGAGATAGACAGAGACAAAGAGAGAGAGAGAGAGAGAGAGAGAGAGAGAGAGAGAGAGAGAGAGAGAGAGAGAGAGAGAGAGAGAGAGAGAGAGAGAGAGAGAGAGAGAGAGAGAGAATCAACATATCGAATGTCTAACCGGCCGGCAGACAAACCTCTTAGCCGGCAGGAAGGCAGGCAAACAGACAGACGGATATACATACAGACATACAGACAGACTGACTGACAGACAGACAGATAGATAGATAGACAGACAGACAGACATACAGAAAG
>NC_059302.1:2875924-2878424 GCF_017591435.1 Portunus trituberculatus | reverse complement strand
GAATATAAATGAACAAGCAGAATACTCGTGTACATTCTCCTTCTCCTCCTCCTCCTCTTCTTCTTCTTCACCTCCACCTCCACCTCCACCTCCTCCTTCTGTCACCCAGGCAACTCAAATCCGCAAACACACACGCGCATGTTCTCCAGGATCTTTGTGTGTCTTTTACGGTCAATTTGCTGCGTTACTTCTCTTTTTTTTTTACGTAACCGGAACTGCGGAGGAGCGGCGGGAACTGCGCACCTCGCCTTGCCTCACCTCGCCTGTTCTGGTCCTGAAGGGAGAAGGAGGATAGGAGGATGGGAAAAATGACGGATGGAAGGGGAAGTGGGAAGAGGATGGGGAAGGGGAAGGGGAAGGGGAGGGGAAGGGGAAGACAAGGTGAAGAAAGAAACACGTGCGGGCTGAGTACAATGATGGTGATGATTGTAAGAGTGGGAAGAATGAAAAATAACAACAGCAACAACAATAACAGCAACAACAACAACAATAACAGCAGCAACAACAGCAATAGCAGCAGCAGCAACAACAAGGATAGTGAAAAGTAAAGAAATATGATAAAAAAAAAAGGTAGAGAAAGAGAGAAGAAGAATAAAAAACATACAATGGACAGTGACAGCAATGAATGTAGAGACACGCACGCATATACATACACAAAAATTTCCACTTTTTATTTCATCTTTTTTATATATATTTATCTTTCCCTCGTCAATTTTATACATGAATCAACAAATGTACGAATAAATACACACACACACACACACACACACACACACTATTTACATTTATTCCTGCTTGTCTCTCTCTCTCTCTCTCTCTCTCTCTCTCTCTCTCTCTCTCTCTCTCTCATATCCCACACCTAACCTACCTACCAAGTGCCTATCAACTGCAATTACCTCACACTCTGATAAACAAATGCCACGTGTGTGTGTGTGTGTGTGATAGTCGGGCAGGGTAAGGCAGCACCAGTGAAAGTAGGCACCTCTCGCAGCAGACGCGCAGAGGTCGCCAACATCGTGATCCTCCTAACACTAAGGATTCTTCACTGTGATTCCTTCTCGCCTTCACAAAAACTCCTTCTCCTTCTCCTTCTCTTTCTCCTCCTCCTTCTTCTTCTTTTCTTCCTTCTTCTCTTCATCCTCCTTCACCTCCTGCTCCTTGTTTTCTTAACTTTTCTTTAACCTCCTCTTCTTCTTTTCTTTCTCTTCCTTGTGTTTTCTCTTTCATCCTCCTCTTCTTCCTCCTCCTCCTCCTTCTTCTTCTTTTCTTCCTTCTTCTTTTCATCCTCCTTCACCTCCTGCTCTGTTTTCTTCTCTTTTACCCGCATCTTCTTCTCTTCCTTCTTTTAATATTCCTCCTCCTTCTCCTCCTCTTCTTTTCTTCCTCCTTCCTGTGTTTTCTCCTTTATCTTCCTCCTCTTATTCATCCTCCTTTTCATCTTCCTTCACGTCCTGCTCCTGGTGTTATTCTCCTTTCATCCTCTTCTTCTCTTCCTCCACCTCCAGTTTTTTTTTCTCTTATTTTGTCATCTATTGCTATTCTTGCTTCTTTTTTTATTCCTCCATCATCTGTTCCCTCTTCTTCTTCTTTTTCTTTCTTCCTCTATCATTATTACTTCTCCTTTCCCTCCATCTTCGCCTCCTGCTTACCTCACATTCTTCTCCCTGCATTTTCTTCCTCCTTTGCTGTCACACCTATTCTTCTCTTATCTCTGCTCATCTATTTTCCTCCTTCACCTCCTCTTTCTATTCCTTGTTATTCTTCTGTTTTTCTCTCCTCCAGTGGCCTTTCTTCTCTTTCGATAGGGGGAGCTGAGTTGCTTCGAGAGAAATGAGAGTGTGTTGGAATGTGCTTTTGAATTACATAGGAAAGAGTGAACCAGCAGTACTTCGCCCCGTGGAGTTGGTAGCTAAGGGGTCGGTGTCTGTCTCTCTCTCTCTCTCTCTCTCTCTCTCTCTCTCTCTCTCTCTCTCTCTCTCTCTCTCTCTCTCTCTCTCTCTCTCTCTCTCTCTCTCCGGTTATTCTATTTTCTTATTTTTTTCGTTCTCTATTTTCTCTCTTATTTTATTTCTATTTTCTCAATCTCTCTCTCTCTCTCTCTCTCTCTCTCTCTCTCTCTCCCTTATCCTATTTTCCTCTTTTATTGTTTTCGTTCCTATTATTTCTTTCTCTTCTTACTTTATTTCTATTTTCTCGATCATTCCTTTCCTTTCTCTCTCTTCTCTCTCTCTCTCTCTCTCTCTCTCTCTCTCTCTCTCTTCTATCCTGTTTCTAGTTTCACCTTCTCTTTTCCTCCTTGTCTCTGTGCCTTCTCTTCCACCTCCTCCTACCTCTTTCTACCCTTCTTGTCTCCTCAGTGCCCTCCATCCCTCCCTTCTCTTCGTATACCTGCGCTACCTCTCAATTTCTTCCCATCCCTCCAAATACCGGCCCTTCATCGTGAAAAATGACCCACGACACGCAAGGCCTCGCACGGAGAACCAGCAGAACGAAGGAACCA
>NC_059302.1:2858424-2860924 GCF_017591435.1 Portunus trituberculatus | reverse complement strand
ACAAAGAAGGAAAAAAAATGTCACCGCAAGTTTGTGTGTGTGTGTGTGTGCCCGCGCGTTTAATATTTCCTATTCCCTTCCCTGTCTTAATTTATTCTCTCGCTCTCTCTCACTTTCTCTCTCTCTCTCTCTCTCTCTCTCTCTCTCTCTCTCTCTCTCTCTCTCTCTCTGTTTTTTTCCTGGAACGGTGAAAGTCATTATTTATTTGTTTATTTACATATTCAAGTATGTCACAACACGCGAGAAGGAACAGGAAGAATAAGAATAAGAGGAATGCAAAGGAATACAAAGGAAAAAATACACAGGAACAGTCCTACTGGTTCTAGTGAGGCTGTCTGTCCTTTTTTACACCATGTGGGCTTTTCACGGGAATTTATGGGCTAATCGGGACACTTTTTGTGGTACCTCCTATCTCAAAGCCCACCCGCTAGGAAACCGTTGCCTTGAGTGAGGAAGCCCAACCTACACTCGGACCGTGGACAGGATTCGAACCCGTGCGCTTGGAGACCCCTCGGATCCCAAAGCACGAATGGTTCCACTCTACCACTATGCTACCAATGCTGGTGTATCTCAGAGAAACAAATGTTAAGAAAGGAAAAATTTGTAATGAAAAGCATGAAACACTAGTTACAGTTCTTCTTATCTGAAAATTATGGCAACAAAAAAATGTAAAAAAAATGTTAATAGGCCTAAATGAAAAAAAAGGTGTGACTACAGATTTGCTTAGTGTATCTCAGAGAATCAAATGTTAAAAAGAAAAGTTTGTAATGAAAGGCATGAAAAACTGGTTAGAGGAGGAGGAGGAGGAGGAGGAGGAGGAGAATGCAAATGATGATGGGTATTGTTCAGGTGATCGTCCCTCATTTGTCTCCACCAGACAGCGAGACTCACCTGAGGACGCCAAAAGAAACCAGGTGAGTTCATTAAGGCTTGGGAAAGGTAATGAATCCCTCGACCTCCTTTCCTCTCTCTCTCTCTCTCTCTCTCTCTCTCTCTCTCTCTCTCTCTCTCTCTCTCTCTCTCTCATGAATCAAGCAAGCTGTGTTTCCTTGTGCACGTGATGAGGATGAGGAAAATTTGTACTCATGATAAACCTAAACACAGTGTAGTATTTTTTTTTTATACAGAGATGAAGAAATGGTGATGTTTTCATGTCTGTATCTTTTTTTTTTTAATGAAAGAGATGATGAACTCGTGTTACCCAAATATTGAGATAAGGAGTCTTCTTTTTATAATGAAGAGAGTGAGGTTTCAAGATATTTGTCCCTGTCTTTCGGCTTATTCTTTCTAATTCTTTCAGGTAACTTGCATTTGAAGAGGGACTTTTTTTTTTTTTTTTATTGCCCTTGGCCAGTTTCCCTTTTGCATGAAAAAAAAAAACCCACTTTCATCGCTTCTCTTCTTATATGTAATGACGCTTGATAATCTTTGTTTTCTTTACAATCAAGGTAATAAACACATTGTACTGAGCTTTTCTTTATAATGGAAGGATAAAGAAAAAAAAAACCACGTTGCATAAATATATATAAATCCTGTTTAGTGAAAGTGTAGTTTTCGTCTTTCTTAATATTCATGATTTACTGAGAGAGAAAGGATACTGACGTGATTTTAATTCTTTCTTTCTTTTTTTTTTTTACCTTCCTTTATCTTCCATGTTACGAGAGCACATTAAAATTAGCAATATCTCTTTTCAGCTTTTTTTTTTTTTTTTTTTTGTGTGTAATACATTCATACTTTTCCTCTTTCTTCATACAGACGGAAAAAGTAAGCAAATGTATTATTCTAGTCATGATACTTGAAGACTTCCTCACTTTTTTATCCTGAAGACAAAAGAAAAAAAAATCACACAGGCAATTATGAACCTTAAGTGACACGATCTGCAGCACCTGAACGAGTGGCTGGCGCAGGTGTGTGGCGTGAGTGAGTGGCTGGCGCAGGTGTGTGGCGTGAGTGAGTGGTTGGTGCAGGTGTGTGGCGTGAGCGTGTGGTTGGTGCAGGTGTGTGGCGTGAGCGTGTGGTTGGTGCAGGTGTGTGGCGTGAGTGAGTGGTTGGTGCAGGTGTGTGGCATGAGTGAGTGGCTGGCGCAGGTGTGTGGCGTGAGTGAGTGGTTGGTGCAGGTGTGTGGCGTGAGTGAGTGATTGGCGCAGGTGTGTGGCGTGAGCGTGTGGTTGGCGCAGGTGTGTGGCGTGAGTGAATGGTTGGTGCAGGAGTGTGGTGGTGGCAGATGTGTGGCGAGAGTCTGCCTTATTTAATGCCATTCGGTAAGAAATAATGAGTTTTTTCTATAGTTTTCCTTTACCCTATTTCACGTTATATAGTTCCCTTTTAATTTTTCGGAAAGTTTTTATAATTACCCTTATTATATCCATTTTTATATATTTCCTTACCTTTCAAAATATTTCTTATACATATTCTTTTCTTCTCGTACTTTTCATTCACACTTTCACCCTTTATACGTGTGTCCTTTTCTTTATCAATCTTTTATCAGTACAGTTTGCAT
>NC_059302.1:2835924-2850924 GCF_017591435.1 Portunus trituberculatus | reverse complement strand
TCTCTCTCTCTCTCTGTGTGTGTGTGTGTGTGTGTAATGGAGAGTATTAAAAGTGATTTCAATGAGTAACAGATAGTGAACAAGAAAGTGTGTCTTACGAGCGAGAGAGAGAGAGAGAGAGAGAGAGAGAGAGAGAGAGAGAGAGAGAGAGAGAGAGAGAGAGAGAGAGAGAGAGAGAGAGAATTTTATTCATGCACTCTGATTTACTTTTTTTTTTTATCTTTGTATTTGTAATTTTAATTTGATACAAACACCAAAATTTCCTTTTTAGTTATGCATTCTTAGTTACTCATGTGTTAAGTATTCTCAAAACTCTATTCCTTTCTTGGCTCACTATTTGCTGCTCATTGAAATTTCCATCCACCTCCCTTGTTTTCATCACTGTCTCCCTTTCCCTTTCATTCCTCTCGCTCTCACCTCACTCTCCCTTTCCATAATCTCTCAACCTTCACCTTCCTCTTCCCTTCTTTTTTATTCTTTCACTAACCCTCGCTCTCCTCGCTTCTCATCTTCCTTTACTCATCTTCCCTTTGTCCTCCTCTTTCCTAATCCCTGTCATCTTTACTCCAGACCTTCTTCTCTCACCACCTTCTGTATCCTACTCCCCTTCCCCACTTCTCCCCTCCTCTCACTCCTCCCCCACTCAGTCCTCAGGCTCAAGGTCTTCTTACCCTCAGTGATAATTCCCAGTATTATTGTGATTTATACTCATGTTTGGTGACTTAGGAAAATAAATACACGTAAAATTGTTTATGAGATTTTAGATAATAGGTTTAATTTGGTTCTCCACATCCTTTTACTGTGCAAGGTCACACACACACACACACACACACACACACACACACACACACACACACACACACACACACACACACACACACACACACACACACACACACACACACAAAGATAAAACGAAGAAAAGGAATCTCCCGTCTCCTTCTTCTCCCTCTCCACAAATAGAAACGTGTCTAAAATGGCAACCTAACCTCTTCATTACTGGGAAGCATTTTTTACCTTGAGTTTTGGGAGTGATTAGACGATTTTAGTTACATTAGGAAGGGTCTATGGAGGTCAAGAGATTTATGGTCAATTTCTTCACTACTTTAATCCCTACATAAGTTTGTTAAGCTGTATGAAATCGCTAAATCGCAACCAGAATGAATATGAAAACGTGTCATGGCACTGAAGGGGTTAACATGCTCAGGTTCGCATCCCGGTCATGTGTCACAGGGATTTTTTTCATTGATAAGGGATTAGGTAGTGATAAATGAACATGGCAGACGATAGAAACCAGTGGAGGGGCTCTATCAAACACAGCGACCTGTATAAAGATAAGAGAACAAAGCTGACGAAGACGAAGACGAAGAGAATAAATAGGTAGTGCCCTTCCTAAGCCACAATATGAGGTGTATGGTGAGTGAAAGGTCTCAGCGGCGCCCATACATAGGATTATAGGGGAGTTAAGCTGTTTTCAGGTGGACAGCACCATCTATCATGACCCCAGCACGTGATTCCCCAGACGGTGATGAAAGAACGCTGTAAAAACTCATCACAAATAAACACACACACGATGAAGGATTATACTCATCAGTACACGCACACGCTATGCAAGTCTGATGAAGCTGTCGTCTTCGTAAGTTTCCTCCGAAGTAACAGGATCCGTGGGAGCTACGTAGAATATTGATGAAATTACTGGAAAATATGTACAAGATATGAATATTGCTCTCTGTCTCTCTCTCTCAGCAGTTTAATCAGTGGGAGAAGCAGCGTTCTAACGTGACTCGGAGTGGCACCATATGACCTTACAATTATGGGGACCTAAACTAACTCTCTCTCTCTCTCTCTCTCTCTCTCTCTCTCTCTCTCTCTCCCATTATACACGCGATAACTACCCAGCACTACCACCATCGTTCCATCACTCAGCAGGGCCAGACATTCGGTAAGGTCGCCAGGTATCGAGTCCCAAGGTGAACTACTTTCCTTGCTGCCTCGGGACATGACGCTCCTCGAGTCCTTGAAACCTTGGATGATAAAACGAAACCTCGAGAGTTAAGTCACCTCGAGGCCACCACCGCCGCACATACATACATACATACATACACACATACATACATACATACATACAGACAGACAAATTTTATACTTCTTTTTTGTTTTGTTATTTGGCCGTCAACATTCTCAGGCGTTTAATTAATTTATGTTCGGTAATTTGGTGTGTGTGTGTGTGTGTGTGTGTGTGTGTGTGTGTGTGTGTGTGTGTGTGTGTGTGTGTGTGTGTGTGTGTGTGTTTTGTATAGGTTCTGTATTTGTGGTTGGAGAAACATACGTGGGTAAATGACTATATGATGGTGGTGGTGGTGGTCGTGGTGGTGGTGGTGGTGGTGGTGGTGGTGGTGGTGGTGGTGGTGGTGGTGGTGGTGGTGATGATGATGATGATGATGATGATGATGATGATGATGATGATGAAGAAGAAGAAGAAGAAAGAAGAAGAAGAAGAAGAAGAAGAAGAAGAAGAAGAAGAAGTAAGAAGAAGAAAAACATGAAGATGAAAAAAGATGAATAAGAAGAAATAGGAAAAGAAATAAAGAAAAAGAAAATACGAAAAAGACATGAAAACCAAAAAAAGAAACAAAAACAAAAGAAGAAAGAAGACAAACAGAAAGAAAAAAAAATACAAACACACCACCACCACCACCACCACCACCACCACCACCACCACCAACAACAACAACAAGACGAAGAACTTAAAAGGATCCCCTCAAGCTGTTTACGGGGGTGTTGGAGTTTAAGATGGCGTGAGGTTAAAGAGGGGATCAGGGGTGGGGTGTGAAGGTTGCGGGGGAGTTGGTAGAGGGTTCAGAGAGGGGTGAAGGTTGGCGGGGTGGTGGAGTGGATATAGGAAGGTGGAGTGGGCGAGGGGGGCTGAGGTGGACTGGTTAGAGAGGATGACACCAGCAGACCTTGACGGATGAAGGGAGTGTCAGGACTGGGTGGTGAGGTGGGGTGGTAACGGGGACCCTCTCTCTCTCTCTCTCTCTCTCTCTCTCTCTCTCTCTATTCTTCCCACGTCAGCTCCTCTTCCATCTCCTCTCCCTTTCACTGGCATTATTCTCTCTCTCTCTCTCTCTCTCTCTCTCTCTCTCTCTCTCTCTCTCTCTCTCTTCAGTCATACAATTACGGCTATTCTTATTCTCGTAAATGGAAGCGGCTAAGTAGAGTCAATTTATATAACTCCCTCACCAAGACGAGAAAGAAGAAGAAGAAAAGAAGAAGAAGAAGAAGAAGAAGAAGAAGAAGAAAAAGAAGAAGAAGGCAAAACATGTCATGAAGCGTCAATAAACATCAACGTAACTTATTGTCCCCACGAGAAAGACGCTCCCAAATGTTAATCAAACGAGTATCTAAAAAGGTTCATGAAATTTCTGAAGCCTCGAACCGCAACAAAAGTCTCGAGTTTTCCAGTTACCCGCGGAAAAAAAAAAAAAAAAAAAAAAAAAAAAAGGAACTGGTCGGTGGATGGTGGACGGGGGATGAGGGACGGTGGACTAGGAGGGGGAGGGGGTGTTTAAGAGGGAAATCACCTGAAAAATCCTCGTTTTCTTCTTCTTTCTTTTGTTCTTTTGATTTCTCCTTATTTTTCTCGAGTAGTTTGTCTTCTTTCGTCTTCGTCATCTTCCCTTTTATTTTATTTTCATTTTTTTTCTATTTCTTGTATTCACATTTATTCTTTCCATATTTTCTTTTTTTTTTTCTTATATACTCCCAGTTTTTCTTCCTCTATCTTCTTACATTTGAATTTCTTTTTCCATTCTTATTTTGTCGTTATTTCAATTTATGCTTTTCTATTTCTTACCCTTTTTCTTCTTTCTTTCTCTCTTCGTCGCTATTATTTTCATCCTCACTGTTGTCTTATTTGCAAGTAATGAGATAATTGTCACGTAAAATGGGTGTCTTTACCAATAAGCAATATTAACAAAGGATGAACAACAAGACTGACATAAAAACATAAGAAAATAAGGAAGCTACAAGAGGCTGTCGGGTCTACACGTAGCAGTCCCTGTATCTGCAAAGCTACTTAATTCCATCTACCATCCCAACCATTAATTTGTCTAATCTTCTAAAACTCCCCATTGACTCGCCACTAACACCATGATTAGTGAGTCCGTTCCATTCAGCAACCACTCTGTTAGAGAACCAGTTTCTTTCCATTTCTTTCGTAAACCTTAATTTCTCAAGCTTAAACCCATTACTTCTGGTTCTCTCCTGGCTACTGATCCTAAAATCTTTGCTCATGTCCCTTTGTTGTAACTCCAATACCACTTAAATACTTCTATCAGGTCAATGTTTAGTCTTTCTCTCTGCCTTAAAAAAATAAAATTCTCTCTCTCTCCTTTAACAACAACCCCCTAAGACTCACCATTTTTTACCTTCACAAATAGAGGCACAGGTAAGTGAGGTCAATTACCATGATTTGCTTCTCCACCAGAAAAAAAAAAGGTAAAGAAAAAAGTAACATTGACCTGAAAACTTGTAACTCGTCTTTTGAAAGTGTCATGGTGAGAGAGAGAGAGAGAGAGAGAGAGAGAGAGAGAGAGAGAGAGAGAGAGAGAGAGAGAGAGAGAGAGAGAGAGAGAGAGAGAGAGAGAGAGAGAGAGAGAATGTCATAATCGTCTCTTTATATAGTCTTTCGTTCATTTCATCTTCCTTCTCAGTACTAATGCCCTTCATCTCTTCATCACTACCTACTTCTTGTCAACTGAGCCGTATCTAAAGAAAAAAAAAAAAGATAAAATAAAAGAATTTCTCTCTATATATATCTCCTTATCTTTTCATCCTAACTCATAACCTTTCCTTCCACTAACCCATCAGTACTCATCACCCAACACCACAAATGACAGGCCACCATCACCATCACAGTCACCACCACCACCACCACCACCACCACCACCACCATAACCAGTAACAGTCGAAAGTTAAGCAAGCCAATTTAGTTCCTTTGCTTTCATTTTCCATTCGCTGTCGCCATAGAGAGAGAGAGAGAGAGAGAGAGAGAGAGAGAGAGAGAGAGAGAGAGAGAGAGAGAGAGAGAGAGAGAGAGAGAGAGAGAGAGAGAGAGAGAGAGAGATAATGGACTTGTTTATTAGGACGCTACAATAAACAACATACAATTTGCACAACATAACACACGCAGCACCTCGCCTTGCTGTCCCCGCGCCCTCAGTAGCGGACACACGAAGGAGGCGGTGAAGAGAGATGAGAGGCAGAAGGATTTGAAGGGAAGGCAATTGAGGAGACGCATTCTTTACCAAAAATCCATAAGGTCCTTTAAAACACTGCCAAGGACTCTCACTGAAGGACAATAAAAAAAAAGGACTTAAAACGTGTCCATCATCATAACCATCAGCTCCTATGGTTACAAGACAATGGTGGCCCTAACCTTCATTTATCTCAGCTGTCCATCTGTCTCCGGGCATCCTAACAAAGCGTCTCTTTTTACTAATTTTTGTGCGTGATTTATCTGTTTCATTGATTTTTTTGTCGTCCATTGATTTGTTTCTATTTGGTTCTACGTTTTCTCTTTTCATTTTCTCTTTTTCATTCTGTTCTTTGTCATGATTTATTTTCTTTTCTCTGTTCGCTTTATTTTTTTCATTCTGTTCTTTCTCATGATTTATTTCTATTTGCCTGTTCTTTTCTCTTTGCGCTTTATCTTTTTCATTTTGTTCTTTCCCATGATTTATTTATATTTTGGTTCTTTTTTCCTTGATCATTCCATTCCTTGTCATGATTTATTTTTCTCTGCTTGCTTTTCCATTTTTCATTCTATTCTTTATCATCAATTTATTCCTGGCATACTATCCGTTGTTATAACTGAGCATATGGTGGGCGATGGTGATACTAATACTACTATTCCTGAAGTGGTAAATATATGCATCATGTACAAGTATATTTAGTTTTTAGTCACAAGCCTCACTTAAAAAAATAGATAAATGCAAGTGTCAGTCATGAATCAAAGCAATTATTCGCGTGTCCAAGCAAGGCAATGGAATTAGTGTAGTGTTGGTGGTGGTGGTGGTGGTGGTGGTGGTGTGGTGGTGGTGGTGGTGGTGGTGGTGGTGGGTGATGGTAATGATGGGGATGGTGGTGGTGGTGGAGATAGTGGTGGTGGTCGCGGGTGATGGTAGTGGTGGTGGTGTGTGAGGATGCGTGCTGCTACGTCTTCACCTGTGCCTGAGCCACACACCTGCAGCGCTTCTATGTTCACTCCCCAAGTGGCTTTGCGGTCCTGAACAAATACCTCCTTCCCCCCTCTCCCACCCAGCTAACTTTTAAACTACTTATCAGACTGAGCACAAATTTTCCCTTAGCTGCAATCCTGAACAAATACTCTCCTCCCTTCCTATCATTTTTACTCTTATTACACTGACTACAAACTATTTTCTTTACAGTTTTGCCAATACCACAAGGAAAAGACCAAAAAAAAATGCCCTTCCAGAACCAAACTTTTATATTTCTTGCACTACCTTCAACTACAAATTAATTTCCTTAGAGTTTTACTACAATAACCACAAGGGAAAGACCTAAAAAGAGATGACCTTCAATAACCAAACTTTCACATTTCTTGCACTACCTTCAACTATAAACTCCTTAGAATTTTGCTCCAATAACTACAAGGAAAGACCCCATAAAAAAAGATAACTTTCAGAACCAAACTTTATATTTTTTTTTGCAATATTTTCAGCGTAAATCAAACACGTGTACTGCATTTCTTTTCCAACCTCCACTCATATTTATCCAACAGTTTTAATGCAGGTGTTTGGATACACTTTAAACATTTACTTTACGACCGTGAATGCCAGCCAGTCAGCCAACCAACCAGCCAGCCAGCCAGCCAGCCAGCCAGCCAAGCGCATCATTCACGACTTATTAATAAAAGTGAGCAAATATTTACGGAGGAAGATAAACCAGCAGCCATTAATGTTTGCATTCGTGTGTTAATTTTTCTTTCCCCCTGACTGACTTGCTTAACGGAAACTGAGGACGAAGGATTAAGTATGAAAGAAATTATCGGTAAAGAGAGAGAGAGAGAGAGAGAGAGAGAGAGAGAGAGAGAGAGAGAGAGAGAGAGAGAGAGAGAGAGAGAGAGAGAGAGAGAGAGAGAGATGGAAAAAGCGAAGGTAAGATGGAGAGAGACAAGGAAAAAGGATGAAATAAAGATAAATTAACGTGAGAGAGAGAGAGAGAGAGAGAGAGAGAGAGAGAGAGAGAGAGAGAGAGAGAGAGTCATTGAACCAAATTTGTCTTGTTCCTCTTAGTACGGTACATGTGCTCTCTCTCTCTCTCTCTCTCTCTCCCTCTTTATCATCGTCCGTGCCTTGCGTTCATGACCTCCTGTCGCTTCATTGTGGCGGGATGGAAGCAGGGGACCCACATACGGCGCTTGCATCACATTTAGATTACCTAATGGCGCCTCTCTCTCTCTCTCTCTCTCTCTCTCTCTCTCTCTCTCTCTCTCTCTCTCTCTCTCTCGGTAATTTATCTATATTTTCTCATTCTACTTGTCTCTACATCTTACCTTCGTTTTTTTATCTTCCCCTTTCTCTCTCTCTCTCTCTCTCTCTCTCTCTCTCTCTCTCTCTCTCTCTCTCTCTCTCTCTCTCTAAATCATATTCCCCACACGCAGGAGATGGCGCTCCTCCATGCATGAACCGCACAGCAAATCACTTCATTTCATCTTCATCCTCTATTTGCTCACTCTCTCACTCTCTCTCTCTCTCTCTCATCCCTGCACGCTCCAGACACTGCCTCAGGTATCATTCCCTACCACTCAAGGCTCGCCATCTGGGACAGGTTGTATCGCTTTATACAGACTCTCTCCTCTTTTAGCGCGCCTCGTCCTCGTTCTTCAGTCATCTCTAGTGCCATCAGTCTTGTTCTTTCATGTCTTATGTGGGTTGCTTTTATTCATGTCATGGAGATCAGTCAGGGAAGAGAGGTAGGAGGTTGGAGGTAAGGAAAAAGATGAGAAAAAGAACCTGTTTAACTTACCACTAGAGAGTAAAAAGTTGAATATATGCCAAGTTTATTTCCAGCTACATTGATGGTCTTCTCGTCAAATACCTGAAGTTATAGGAAGGAAGGAAAGAAATGAAAAAAAAAACATCCATGAGTTTTATCAGTGGAAGTAGCTATGTATGTTAACCTCACCAGTACCATGACGCGTTTTCATATTTATTCTGCTTACTACTTGGTGATTTTATACAGCTTTAGAATCTCATGTGGAGATTAAAATAGTGAAGACTCTGGTCCTTCATCTTCTGACCTCCATAGACAATTCCTAATGCCAATAAATCGTCTAATCGTACTCGAATCTCAAGATAAAAATGTGTCCCAATATTGAAGGGGTTAATGAGAACGATGCCATAACACTATTATTATTACGTACAACTTGTCAACTTGTCAGTCCAGAATGTAAACAGAATCATCTAATCATGCCTAAAACTCATGGTAAAAAATGCGTCCCAGTACTAAAGGGGTTAAATTACGTTTGCTTACAGTTCCGTTAGCTAAGACTCCTCCACGTAGCATTAATAGGAGCGCTTATGTCTAACTACCCGACACTCAAACAGTCAACAAAGAGAAACAAATTACGGACCAATGACAATAGACTTCGCTCTCGTTGCTGGAGGACTAGAGTGGGTGAAGGGTGCGGCAATGTTACGCTGATGTGCCCGGGGCGATGTGTCGAGGTATTCACGTAAACAGAGGCTACTGACGGGAAAAAGAGAGAGAAGAAGCGCTGAGAGAGAGGACGTGATGGTATTATTGGGAGTGATGGTGAAGGGAACATGAAAACTAATGTAGATAACGAGGCAAGCACAAAATTGGGGAGAAGAGGAATAAGATGACATGATAAAGATGGCAAGAAGAAGGCAGAGAGAAATAACATGAGGATGGATAATAAGGAAAGTAAGAGATATGAGGAAGTTCAGACACGACTTTGGAAAGGAGGAAATAAGATGACATGATAAGTAGGCAAGGAGAAGAGGGAAACAGAGAGGGCACAGGGGAGGAGAGGAAAAGAGGACGAGGATGAGGAAAACAGGTGATGTAAGGAAGAAGTAAGTAAGTAAGTAAGTAAGTTTTATTAGTCAAATTGTAATACAAGATATATTACAAAATGAAATTCTTCTTGGCTTTGAGAGCTCCCTAGTGTTTCTACATTAAAAGAGTAAATAAAATCAATGAAGTAATAAAATATGAAAGGAAACACTGCATGGGTTATCTTATGTAAAATTATACTTTCTCATTGTGATGACAGATGAGTGAAAAGGAGGATGCTTTTAGGTACAAAAGACTTTCTGTATCTATCAGTACGCTGCATGGGCAAAGCTAACCTCCTTCCTGATTTTAAATATGTGTAACAATTGTATAGCTGATGGGTTACATCTTTCATACTCCTATCTACTTGTTTCATTGTGCCTATCTGATAAAGCCTATCTAGTGATGTGGTCACTGCACCTAATTTTCCTGACTTTTTGACAATTCTTCCCAACTTATTTTTATCTTTACAAGTAAGCTTCCCATACCAGGCAGTCACTGAAAAGTTTAAAACTGATTCTAATATTGATTTGTAACATAAGCTAATGATCACTTTCTCTACATTTAGGTTGCGCAATATACGTACAAAGTGTAATCATTGGTTACATTTCTTTGACACCATATCCGTATTAACACTGCCTTTCAACTGGTCATCAATCATAAGGCCCAAATACTTATACTGGTTTACTCTTCAAACGTGTTCTTCCTCAACTGTTAATAAGTCGGGTACATGTTTATTTTTAGTTCCGAAATTGAAATTAGAACATGGAGGGAAATATGATAATGCTGAGAGTAACCTATGCCACACTAAGCTTCAAATTTTTCCTTAACCTAACCTCTTCCTTAACCCACCAACTTTACTTTTCTTTAACCTAACTTCACTTTCTTATTCTAAACTTAACGTAATCCCCTTTTCTAACCCAAATTAACATTTTACTAACACAAACTTACCTAACCTAACCCAACTTAACCTTTTCCTAACGTAACCAAACCTAACCTAAGGAAGACGGGAAAGCAGAGAGCGTGGAGAAAAGACGTGATGCTGATGACTTACAGTGTGGAAAGACGAGAAAAAGTTAAAGTATGGTTGCTACGATAAACAAAAAAAAAAAAAAAAAAAAGAAAGACAATGAAGACGAAACAAGTAAATGGCGATAAATAGAAGGATGGAAAAAAAAAGGAAGGATGAAAAAAATAAAGAAAAGTAGTAGGCATAAGAAACGTGAGACGGAATCATAAGCACAAGGCAGATTGGAAAAGGAGAACCGCAAATAAAGTATGAATTAACCCCTTCAATACTGGGACACATTTTTACCTTGAGATTTGTGTACGATCAGACCATTTTATTGACATTAGGAAGCGTCTATGGAGGTCAGAAGATTAATGGCCACAGTCTTCACTATTTCAATCCCCCTCCTAAGTTTCTGAAGCTGAATAAAATCACCAAATAGTATGCAGAATGAAAATGAAAACGCGTCATGGTACTCAAGGGATTAAACTACATAAAAGAACACCACGATGACGTTATGAATGACAGTGTGCTTATGGGAGACATGAAAATGAATAATGAGCACAGGACACGAAAGAAAAGCAAGACCGTGTACAGAGTGTGAATCAAGTTAGAGAATAGAGGAGTCAAGTGATGATACAGATGACAGAGTACAAATAATTCACTGGTGGGTGTTTGAGAGAGAGCAAGAAGACAACACAGGCACGGCAGCGGCAACACAGGTCCGGCAGCAACAACACAGGTCCAGCAGCAGCAACACAAGCCCAACAGCGGCAACACAGGTCAGGCAGCACGTCTCAGGGGAAACACAAAGGAAGATCAACAGGGAGCATTCCAATTTGAAGTTAATGAGAAGTTACACACTAAAACTTAACAGAAACAACCGCTCCTTTCCTCTCTTGCTATTCCCGTTACCAAGAGGGCCTGAGCACTCGAACCTGGCGTCACACATCTGAAGTCATACGGTGGTAGTTCAGGTTAAACCCTTCAGTATTGGGATGCATTTTTTACCTTGAGTTTTGAGTGTGATTAGACGATTTTATTGATATTAGGAAAGGTCTATGGGGGTCAAACAGTGAAGGCTACAGTCTTCACTATTTGAATCCTCACACGAGTTTCTGAAGCTGTATAAAATCACCAAATAGTAACCAGAAGGAATACAAATATGTGTCACGTTATTGAAGGGTGTTAACAATGCGCTACTTCTTCCGTCAATCAAACACCGTGAGTCAGGATCGTACTTATGAACGCTGTGCCGCGGATCGAGTGTCGCAGCAGGGAGCCAGCGGGAGCCTTGAGGGAGAGGTGCTTGCTCCTCTCCTCCGTCCCTGAGCAGAGAGGTTCTCCTTGACAGCAAAACAGTCGTGTCCCGCTCAGCCACCACCACCGACACCGCCGCTTAAAATGTTTTCTCGTTCCCGCAATAAAAATAATCAGGAAATCCTTTAAAATCTGAAGACATCGATAAAACTAAATTGAATAAAGTTATATAAACATCCAAACGCCACACCTAAAGAGAAGTTGCTAATGATAAACGTGATTTCATATATGTAAAGTTACGCCATTTGACTTCTGTCCGACGTTAATGTTAGTTAGTCTGTCTTGCCTCAGTGTTTTAAAGTTTGTGTTTAAAGACATAGAGCTTACTGAGAGAGAGAGAGAGAGAGAGAGAGAGAGAGAGAGAGAGAGAGAGAGAGAGAGAGAGAGAGAGAGAGAGAGAGAGAGAGAGAGAGAGAGAGAGAGAGAGAGAGAGAGAGAGAGAGAGAGAGAGAGAGAGAGAGAGAACCTGGTAAAGACGAGTAGAAGGAAAAAAGCACCAAAATAAAACATCTGTTCACTTTCTAAATACAAACAATTTCTTTTTTTTTTTTTCGTTTTACCTCAAAAATTGCAACTTTCCCCAACTCCCAATTTTTCAGTGAGCATTTTATCTTTATAATTTTCCTCTCCACTCTGGTACACAATATTTAGGACAATGACCTCGCAAAGTAAAAGGTAAACTCTCTCTCTCTCTCTCTCTCTCTCTCTCTTGCAGTCATGGTCTTCTCATTTTTGTCCTCTTCTTTCCCTCTCGTACCCGATACTTTGTTCTTGCCTTCCAGTTTTTCTACCTCTCTATCTGGCTTTTAAATTCTCTCTCTCTCTCTCTCTCTCTCTCTCTCTCTCTCTCTCTCTCTCTCTCTCTCTCTCTCTCTCTCTCTCTGTCAGTCTGTCTTTCAAATTTGATAATGCCACAGTCATGATAGGTCTCTCTCTCTCTCTCTCTCTCTCTCTCTCTCTCTCTCTCTCCCTCTATTTGGAAGATGAGTTTGCCTGTCTGTTTTTCTGCCTGTCTGCGTACCTGTCCACGAGTGCCTGCCTGCTTCTCTTTCTGCCTGTCTATCTGACTACCTACTTTCCCTCCTCCCTGTCTGTCTGTCTGCCTGTCTTTCTGTCTGTCTACCTGTCTGTCTACCTGTCTGTCTGCCTGCCTGCTGCCTGCCTGCCTGCCTGCCTGCCTGCCTACTTGTCTATCTGTCCATCTTTACATAAGCTTCTCAGATTCCCGCTTTGAGTTGGAGCCGCAAAACCAGTAAAGAGAGGAAGACTCACCTGGCACTGGTTGCTGGCGCCTTGTGGGTGAGAGAGGCGGGGAAGCGAGGACCTGGTCTCGCTGGGGGAGGCGACTAGGAGACGGTGGACTTTTGAAAGGAGGATAAACATGTCGCCTTATCTTTTTCAATCATCAGACACGCTGGACGGAATGACAGGAGGAAAGTAACATTGCACAAACAACTGCCAAATAGAATAATGATGTGTGTGTGTGTGTGTGTGTGTGTGTTCTTCAGTGGGGAATGAGTGTGTGCTTGTCTGTTTCACTATAAGGCAGACTAAATGAAGTAACGCTAAAGGGGAAATAGATCGAGGGAGCAAAAGAAGCATTGATATAAACAACAGCGAGAGGGAAGGAGGTTAAATGTGTACAGCGATCCTTAACGTGTGCTTTCATTCGTCTCAACTTCAAAATATATAAGACGAAATAATGCAGAGACTATAGTTAAAAAAAAAAAAAAAAAAAAGAATTGCGATTTAGACGTGAGGTAAAAGGTTGTGGAAAAATGTGTTGTAATCGAATGAAGACAAATGCATTCATAAAAGAAAAAAGAAAAGAAAAAAATAGACAAAATAAAATAAACAAACAAGCATGCACAGACAATTCATGAGTGTTATAAATCTCAAGAGTGAAAAATAACACTGAAGGAAAATATACAAAGAAAAAAAAGGAAAGCAAGGATGAATAAAAGAAAACGAAAACTTTTAAAACTTAAGAATAAAATGTATGACTCAAAAAAAATGATAAAAGAAAAGAAAAGAAATATAATCACCAGAAAAAAAAACTTGAGTAAATAAACGCACAAAAAAAAAAAAATATATATGCAGACGTGTTTTAAATTTCGTGAATGAAATGTGAGACGGAGATTACAATATGGAATACGAAATAGAAAAAGAAGCAAGCAGAGAAACTGTGGAATGTTGTATTTGCATGCTTTAGGAGTCGATGAAGATGTGTAGACGTCAAGAAGTGTTTGTTTTACGAGGGATGTGTGTACTCAGCGCTGGTGCTCAACAAGAACCGGTTGTGTTCTCTATCCTGTAGGGAAAGCAACGCAGATAAAGATAGGTAGATCAATGCATGGATAGATAGACAGGTG
Organism: Portunus trituberculatus; assembly: GCF_017591435.1. Classification (NCBI taxonomy): domain Eukaryota; kingdom Metazoa; phylum Arthropoda; class Malacostraca; order Decapoda; family Portunidae; genus Portunus; species Portunus trituberculatus. The sequence goes on along the minus strand of NC_059302.1, from coordinate 2,837,118 downwards.
GATAGATGATAGATAGAGAGATAGATGATAAAGAGAGAGAGAGAGAGAGAGAGAGAGAGAGAGAGAGAGAGAGAGAGAGAGAGAGAGAGAGAGAGAGAGAGAGAGAGAGAGAGAGAGAGAGAGAGAGAGAGAGAGAGAGAGAGAGAGAGAGAGAGAGAGAGAGAGAGCATGTGCCCACCCACACACACACACTCTGAGTACCACTGGTGTGGATGGTGTGGATGGAATGAGTGCGTGGAAACGAAGGTGTAACAGGAGGAATTATAATTTTCTTATTTTTTTATTTTCATTGATATTCTGAGTAGAATGACGTGCTTTCCTTCAGAGGAGTGCAGGGAGATTGGCAGGCGAGGGTCTGTGTGATGGAGGTCAGTCTCTGGTTCTTTTATATATTGAGTAAACATTAAATGAAAAAAAATTACGGAGGTTTCGATCTGCAGCAGAGTAATGATAACGATGATGATGATGATGATGATGATGATGATGATGATGAAGATGACTAATAACGTTTTAGCAGCACCACAGCAAACACATAGGAACAAACAGTAACAGACCTGGTGGCTCCTACAAGGCTGTTTGTGGACGAACACTTCAATAACTACACACTACAAACTCTTACATCAAGATGACAGACGCCTCAAGTCACGAGGACACAACACTGAGCTATTGGCTATAGATGGATCACTTGTCCATGTATTGATTTCTTGTCAAGTTTCAAAGGGTTCCCTCACGGCATTCTTTTCTCACGGACCCTGAGGACTGGAGTGACCTTGATCTTCCCTCGGTCTACCTTCGTGTGGGAATGAACAACTTGGGCAATGAAGGCAGAGAAAAATAGTCGCGGTACATTTGAACAACCACCGTCTGCATCACTATCTTATTCAAAAAGCCTCGCGGCGTGAGTAAGACAGATGAAGTGAGATGTTTCTTTATCAGTGTTGCGTCTCACCTCAATCAGTCAGGCGTCTCATCAAGCAATTGGCGGCAGGAAGAGTGAGAGGTCTTGGCCGCTGCGGCGTTAATCTTAAGACACGAACACGACCACTAATCTAAGACAAAGTCCACGTCAACTTCAGTCATTGCTGCAGACTTCCTCCGCCAATGAACAAGGCCACTTGAAAGCGTGCTCTGCTTTCCATACGTGGAGACGCATCCATGCAGCTGCCTGTGTCCCGGTGCTCTCACAGACACCTG
>NC_059302.1:2815924-2830924 GCF_017591435.1 Portunus trituberculatus | reverse complement strand
CCTCTTTCCTCCTTTTCCTTCTCCTTCTCCTCCTCCTCCTCCTTCGTATCAGCATCATTATCATCACCATCATCATCCTCTCTTCTTCTTCTTCTTCTTCTTCTTCTTCTTCTTCTTCTTCTTCTTCTTCTTCTTCTTCTTCTTCTTCTTCTTCTTCTTCTTCCTCCTCCTCCTCCTCCTCCTCCTCCTCCTCCTCCTCCTCCTCCTCCTCCTCCTCCTCCTCCTCCTCCTCCTCCTCCTCCTCCTCCTCCTCCTCCTCATCATCATCATTATCATCACTATTTTCAACCCCTTCTCTTCCTCATAAACACGTCAGAATCTTAACTCCACCCACAGAACAACGCAAGACAAATCGGTATTTACAGAGGGACTAAGACACAACGACTGGAAATTCTTACATTCTGACACACACACACACACACACACACACACACACACACACACACACACACACACACACACACACACACACACACAAAGAGAGAGAGACAGACAGACAAACACACGTACACACACACACAGAGACAGACACGCAGACACACGTACACACACACACACACACACAGACACATACACACGCACACATAACCCTTAAGACAGTGTGGGCAAATTACACACAAAGGAAGAGAGAAAAAAAGAAAGGAGGAGGGAGGGCAGAAGAAGAGGTTAAGCAAGCACTAGTTTCCTTTTACCCTCACCTTTCCTCCCATCCTAACCCTTACAGCCCTTCTCTCTGTCTTCACCCTTTCCTTGCACTCTCTCCTCCTCACGCCACCTGCACCCCACTACCCTCCCGTCTGTGCTTTTCATTCAGTTCAGTCCCTCAGTTACTCAGGTACCTTCATGAATCTGCGTAGTGTGAGCCAACATACCGTAGTGAATATAAAGACATGGGTATTGAAATTAGACGTGGGCAGTCTTTCTTCCTTCCTCAGTCCCCAGTGTTCCTATATAGTGCACAGTGAAAGAGAATGCACTGTAGAGGAATATACAAAGAGACTGGTGTTGTGGGCTTTAAGATAGAGAATGTATGTCTAGTTAGAGAAGTGTGTACAGTGAAATGAAACTGAAATGTACAGTTAAAGGTTCCATGGTGTTAGTAATTCAATTTATCACAAGAAATGAAAAATAAAACAAAAATCTTTCTATTTCTGAGTCTCGTCAATATTGAGAAAATAGAACATATAACAAAATCAAATAAAAGCACACTAGTTAGGATGCCTTACTGCTTAGAGAGAGAGAGAGAGAGAGAGAGAGAGAGAGAGAGAGAGAGAGAGAGAGAGAGAGAGAGAGAGAGAGAGAGAGAGAGAGAGAGAGAGAGAGAGAGAGAGAGAGAGAGAGAGAGAGAGAGAGAGAGAGAGAGAGAGAGAGAAAACACTTCCCTCTCTCTTCCATCTCTCTTTCACCTCACTCCACACACACCACACACATTCGCCACTCCAGTTCACTCACCTGAAGATTCCCAGGTAAGGATGTATCTGGCTGGCCTTGGCATCCACTCTCACTCAGGCGGTGGCTCTGAAAGGGCAACACGACTCATAATGAAGGCTTTCTGGTGCCTGGCGAGGGGAGAAAGGCGGAGACGAACTGAGATATTGGTGGAGATGGGATATGAGAGAGAGAGAGAGAGAGAGAGAGAGAGAGAGAGAGAGAGAGAGAGAGAGAGAGAGAGAGAGAGAGAGAGAGAGAGAGAGAGAGAGAGAGAGAGAGAGAGAGAGAGAGAGAGAGAGAGAGAGCCAAATCAAGAAACACAAACTCAAACTCGTTAAAATAATTGTTTGTCTTGATTTATTTTCTTCTTTCTTTCCCACTTTCTTTTTTTTATGTTATTTTTCGTTACTTTCGTTAGTTTTCGTTTTTCGTTTCGTTTCGTTTTTTCTTCTTGTTGTTCTTCTTCTACCACCTCATCCTCCTCCTCTTTTTTCTATTTATTTTTTCCTCTCGGCGTCAACACACACACACACACACACACACACACACACACAAACCTGAATAGAGGAAATAACGACAAACCCCTTTCTTATTACATTTTCTTTTCTTTCTTTCTTCCTTCTATCTTTTCTTACTGTATCATAGAGTATCCCTGATTTAACGACAATTTCCTGAAGCTAATGATGAAACTATTTAGGTGTGTTTCAAAGGTGTTCTTTTCCTTCTGTCTGAGGAATTTCAAACGTCGGGTCTTCAGTTCCTAGATTCTAAGTGACGCAAAGATAAACGTACGTGTGTGTGTGTGTGTGTGTGTGTGTGTGTGTGTGTGTGTGTGTGTGTGTGTGTGTGTGTGTGTGTGTGTGTGTGTGTGTGCTTGTGTGTTGACGCCGAAAGAAAAAAAAAAAGAAAAAGAAACAGGAGGAGGAGGAGGGGGTGGTGGTGGTTGTAGAGAAGAAGAAGAAGAAGAAGAAGAAGAAGAACAACAACAACAACAACAACAACAACAACAACAACAACAACAACAACCACTACCACTACCACCACCAACAACATCAAAAATCAACAACCCCACCAAAAAAAAACACAAGAAAAAAAAAACAAAGAAGAAGAGTCAAGAGGAGGAGGAGGAGGAGGAGGAGGAGGAGGAGGAGGAGGAGGAGGAGGAGGAGGAGGAGGAGGAGGAGGAGGAGGAGGAGGAGGAGGAGGAGGAGGAGGAGGAGGACAGCAAGATTCACAGAAGGCTGCCTGTAGGAGTGTTACATTGAAACCTGAAGCTGGTCACGTTCTTCTGAAACTGAAAGTGGCCGGGTATGTCTGTACAGTTAGGGTCAGGAAGGGAGGGACGGAGGGAGGGAGGGAAGATGAGTAGGGAGGAGAGGAGGGAGGGGAAGGAGGGAAGATGAGCAAGGAGTGGAGGAGGGAGGGAGAAGAAGAAGGAGAGGAGAGATGGGAAAGAGAGATGGATGGATAAGAAAGTGCTTGCAAAATATTTAGTGTTGGAACCTGTTAAGAATCAAATCTATGGAGAGAGAGAGAGAGAGAGAGAGAGAGAGAGAGAGAGAGAGAGAGAGAGAGAGAGAGAGAGAGAGAGAGAGAGAGAGAGAGAGAGAGAGAGAGAGAGAGAGAGAGATTACACACTACTCCTTCCTTATTTCTCTTCCCTCCAGGTGCTCGAGTCATTAACCTGGGCAAGGAGGTGAGGGAGGAACACCTGTGCTACACTCCGAGGCTTTCCATGTGCTCTTCAAGGTATAAACTAACAAAATAAGTAAATAAATGTACAAACAACAACAAAATAAGTAGATAAGTGGATGGCAATATTAATGGAAAGATATTGACCGCCTTTGCACTAAATAAAAAAATAAAAAAAAGGAAAAGGAAAGAGAAAAAAAAAAGAAGTATTACTGTATACACTTCAGAAAAAATAAAATCGTCACCCGTTCCAAGATTCCAGAGATGATTCCAGAAAACGCAGGTTCTTATAGAGTGTGTGGAGGAGGAAGAGGAGGAGGAGGAAGAAGAAGAAGAAGAAGAAGAAGAAGAAGAAGAAGAAGAAGAAGAAGAAGAAGAAGAAGAAGAAGAAGAAGAAGAAGAAGAAGAAGAAGAAGAAGAAGAAGAAGAAGAAGAAGAAGAAGAAGAAGAAGAAGAAGAAGAAGAAAAAGAAGAAGATGATGATGATGATGACAACGGCAAAGACAAAGAAGACGAAAACTAAGAGAGAAAATGAAGGAAGGCAATCTTACTTTTATCATCAGTACTATTACAATCATCTTTATCATCACCATCACCACCACTATCATCACCAGCCTCTATATTACCAACTGGAGCCTTCCTCCTCCTCCTCCTCCTCCTCCTCCTCCTCCTCCTCCCGTCTAATCCACGAAACCCAAGAAGAAGAAGAAGAAGAAGAAGAAAAAGAAGAAAAACTCCATAACTTTAACTTCCCACGAAACACAACCAACAGGCTCGTTCATAGGCAACATAAGGGATTCAAACCATGCCAAGAACCGAACCAAGAACCGAATTAGTGTATCGAAGCTTCACTCAACTCTTCACCTTCCCCTGTACTTCCTCCACCTCCACCAGTCAACTCTCTCCACCTGCTCCCTTCTTCAGGATTAAAGGGAGGTGGTCAGGCTGCCCCTCCTCCCGCATCCCCGGCCCCTCCACCTCCTTACATGGCGGTGGAACAAGATGACCCGTGTGACCTGGCTTGACCTGGACCTGTGGGCGAGTACCGGGACCAGACGGTTCAAGGAGGGTGGGTGAGGCAGGCCACGCACTTCTCACGATCTCCTCCTCCTCCTCCTCCTCCTCCTCCTCCTCCTCCTTCTCTTCATACTTTGCGCATCCTCACCTTCGTTTTTTTTCTTATTTGTCTGTTCCTAATGTTATTGCTAATTTAATCATAATTTTCCTTTCTTATTCTATTCTTCTTCTTATTACGACTACGACTACTATTACTACTACTGATGGCTCTGCTACTACTACCACTACTACTACTACTATTCTCCTTGTCCTCCTCCTCCTTCTCCTCCTCGTCGTTTTCTTTCCGCTCCTCCTCCTGTTACCCCTGCTACCTATCTACTACTACTACTACTACTACTACTACTACTACTACTACTATTACTATCACCACTACTACCACAATTACAAAAGCAAAAAAAAAAAAAAAAAAATAAAAAAAAAATCTGAACTCTTTTCCATTCCAAACCCTTTCCCCAAATTTTCCGTTTCGTTCCTCCCTCAATTTAACTCGCCAGCAACAAGCCAGCCTCAGCCTGTCCCGTGTGTGAGTGAGCGTCTGGAGGTGGCCACTAGACACTGGCCACGACGGGAGGACCTGCTCAGACCTTGTTCGTGGTGGTAGTGGTGGTGGTGGTGGTGGTGGTGGTGGTGCAAGACAAGGTAAATGAATAGAAGAGAGGGGGAAGGTAAGGCAAAACAGACGGGAAGTAAGAGGGTGAAGGGAGGAAGGAAGAGGCGATAGAGAGATAGAGAAGAAAGAGGAGGACCAGGAGGAGGAAAAGAGGACATCCTTGACCCACGTAGGAGATAAAACGAAACGAGAGAAAGAGAGAGAAAAAAAAGGAAACACACACAAAAAAGAGTATGGCAACACACTGAGCACAAAACAACACACCAACTAACACTACTCAAGAAGCCACTCATCTCTAACTAAGGCGAAAGCATCGATGACAAACAAAGAAAAAAAAAAAAAAAAGACGAAGAAAAAAAGAAAACGGAAAGAAAAAATAATCAGCAAAACCCAAACCACTGCATCTTCCTTTCCATGAGTACACAGATCGATTAGCAATGCACCACCACCACCATCACCACCACTCCCTTCCCTCATGTGCATCAGCTGTTACAAGGCAATGATGGTTCCCTCTACTCCTCCCTCGGCTCCCTTAGGCACCTCGGTCACGGTCCCAAGGTTACATGTTCTGTGTCTCTGGAGGCTGAAGCGTGAGGAGCCATAATGGGAGGCAGGCAGTGATGTGCAAGGGAGACTGAGAGGCGAGGGACGGCATGGGAGAGGAGGGAATGGGGAAAGGAGAGGAGGGGAAGGGTGGTGATGGGGAAAAGACTTGAGAGGAGAGGAGAGGAGAGGAGAGAGAGAGAGAGAGAGAGAGAGAGAGAGAGAGAGAGAGAGAGAGAGAGAGAGAGAGAGAGAGAGAGAGAGAGAGAGAGAGAGAGAGAGAGAGAGAGAGAGAGAGAGAGAGAGAGAGAGAGAGAGAGAGCCGATTCCACATCTGTACACCGTCTTTGTGGCAAGGTGCATTAGAAACAACTAACAACTACAACATACACCCACATACGCACACATACACATATATACACACAGCTTAACTCAACTATTTACTTTGTGTTTATTCTTCTCTGAACACACACACACACACACACACACACACACACACACACACACACACACACACCTCACACACCCAGCACACACCCAGCATACACCCAGTATACACCCTTACATATATACATATTGCAAAGAATTCTCCTTATCTTGCCTCACCTTAGAGCCTCACCACTCCTTGCTGCTTCTGCCCCAACTCCCCTCCCCTGTGTCTGCGTCCCTTCAAGTGCTGCCCAGTCAGTGCCAAATGCATTCCATCTCACCTTTGCCAGCAGTTACGTTACTAGTCACCTGAAAGTCCTCTTGTGGAGCTTTACAGGTACATACACACGATGGAAGGTGGGAAGTAGGAGCAGCATGTGTGTCTGCTCTGTGTGGTGGTAGGGCGCTCTCAGGGTTGATCAGGGGTGACGCACTGAGACTAAAAATCAAATAAACAGCGAGATGGAAAGGTTGGTATGTTTTTTTTTTTTTTTCGTATCTAAGAAGGGCACCAGCCAAGGTCAACAGAAAGAGTTAAAAATGGGATCCAATAAGGTGCTAATCCCCAATGAAAGGTCAAAAGGATCATTACAACTGGTGAATATATACAAAAAAATATATAGTTCCAAAAGAATAAATAGACTCTTTGTACACAAGGACGATTCTAATAACTCGTGAAAAAAAAAAACACTTTTAGAATAAACATAAACACCATGCAACATTTTACCTCCTACATGAGAAAATGAATATATATGAATAACTTTACGACTTGAAAGGAAAAAAAAAAAAAAGAATACACACAAAACATCAGATCTTCGCCTTCCACCGGTGCCGGATCTCAACATGAAATGGAACATAAGCACTAAGCAACATTTTAGCTCCTACATGAGAAAATATATACACCTTTGAATAACTTTACGACCTGAAGGAAAACACACACACACACACACACACACACACACACACACACACACACACACACACACACACACACACAAAGACATCGGATTCTCGTCTTCCACCAGTGTCGAATCTCAAAATGAAGTGGAACATAAAGTAAGCACCAAACAACATTTCAGCTCCTATACGAGAAAATATATAATCTTTGAATAACTTTACAACTTGAAGAAAAATAAAAGAGAGAAAAAAAAAAAAGCAAAACATCGGATCCTTGCCTTCAACCATTTCCGGATCTGAAAATGGAATGATGGAGCAAAGTTACGTACACCTTCAGATCATTCCTCACACCAAGAGTCAGTTCCCTGGTTTGCGTTCATGACATTTGGCCGCACCATCACTCAGCTTTCCGTCACGTCTTCCTCGTCTGCAGCGACCGTGACCTTGGCTGCTGCGGCTGTGTGTGCTCGAATTACTACGCTGTTTCCGAAGGTGAAGATTGCAAGGCTGGCTGAGTGTTGCTTACGTTAGCTTATATTATTCTTTCTTTCTTTCTGTTTATTGAAGGTTTCTGGACCGAATAAGACTGTCTAGGTTGTATTGATGCTTCATTTTACTCCTTTACGTTATTTTAATAGAAATGCTGTGATGAAAAGTAAAAAGGTCAAGAGAGGCTGTGATAATAAATACGAAAGGTCCAGAGATGCTGTGATGAAAAATAGAAAGGTCAAGAGAGGCTGTTTCTTTCGAGTGTTTGTGATAAAAGGTCCAGAGATGCTGTGATAGATTATCTAAGGCTTCTGGACCGAGTGAGACTATCTAGGTTGTATTGATGCTTGATTTAACTCCTTCTTTAGGTTATTTTATTTTTTTTTCTGTTTATTGAGGATTTCTGGACCGGATGAGACTATCTGGATTGTCTTTATGCTTCATTCTAACCCTCCGTTATGTTATTCTATTCTTTCTTTCTCGTCATTGAAGGTTTCTGTCTGGCTTGTGTTTGTAGTTGACTTTTACTCCTTCGTTAAGTTATTTTATTCTTTTTTTTTCTTTTTATTTGGTTTATTTAGTTTCTGGTCCAAATGAGACTGTCTAGGTTGCATTTATGGTTTGACTTTACTCCTTCGTTTGGTTATTTCATGCTTTTTTTCTTATCAATGAGTGTTTCTGGACCGAGTGAGACTGCCTGGATTGTATTTATGCTTCATTTTACCCATTCGTTAGGTTTTTATTCTGTTTCTGTTTATTGAGTGTTTCTGGACTGGATGAGACTGCCTGGATTGTATTTATCGTCTGAGTTTACCCTTACGTTAGGTTAGGTTATATTCTTCCTTATCATTGAGTGTTTCTGGATCAGGATGAGACTGCCTTGGTTGTATCTACACTTGATTTCACTCCACTGTACATAAACACAAATACAAGATGAAATACAAATCCGTGAAACTAAGAGATAAGAATAGATTGAGGGAAAGAGTTCTCCTTCCCATCCATTTCAAATTTAGAGTATAGTCGTCTAAATGAACGACTAACCTGCAAGTGGTCCTGCAAACTAGGTGGGCATTTTTTTTTTTATTCTTTTTGTTGCTCTTGGTCAGTTTTCCCCTCGCACATAAATAAAACATTGGATACAAGTAGTCACATTTTCATTTTTCATTCTTTTTGTTGCTTTTGGCCAGCTTTCCCCTCGTAGATAAGAACACACACACACACACACACACACACACACACACACACACACACACACACACACACACACACACACACACACACAGATAGATAGATGTTTATTGACCACAAATATGTAAGTTACAGTTATATTGCCTACAGCGTACATTTGGTCCAATATATTATACACAATACAAACTAAAACTGTAATACAAACTAATAAAAACTGCAAAGCATACTACAAATAAACGCACACACACACACACACACACACACACACACACACACACACACACACACACACACACACACACACACACACACCGGATACAAGCAGTCACTTTCATTTCTCCTGTATCCCTCACATTCTAAGTACATTTCTGAGTTTTTGATAATTCTATTTTTTTTTTCTAAACTTAATTTTTGCCTTTATGGTCAATTTTTTTGGGAGACTGAGAGCTCTGTTGGTCTTTTTTTGCCTTCCTTTTTATTTCAAGCACTTAACCAAAAAAAAAAAAAAAAAATCTCATCTCGCATTGAAAAATAAAAAAGAACAAACTAGAGAGCTGTAATACTCGTAATATGTGCCAGAACACTGATTTAATTCTTCCTTTTCTTTTTTTTTGTTACCTAAGACCAGAGCTCCACACACACACACACACACACACACACACACACACACACACACACACACACACACACACACACACACACACACACACACACACACACACACACACACACACTAAAAAAGACGAACAGCTATGACATTACCTAAACACTACCAAACCCTTATAACATTCACTTTCTCAGATGAGAGAGAGAGAGAGAGAGAGAGAGAGAGAGAGAGAGAGAGAGAGAGAGAGAGAGAGAGAGAGAGAGAGAGAGAGAGAGAGAGAGAGAGAGAGAGAGAGAGAGAGAGAGAGAAAACAGGTTAATTAGTGGCTGTATATAGCTCTGGCGCCACACTAACGAGGTCATAAGGCGCCCACGGCAAGGAGGAGCAATGACTATTGTGCGGTGTGTCTCCAGGAACGTGTGGCAGTTCTCCTTCAGATGGTCAGCCCGTCTGGAGGTTGTCTGTAATCCCGTCTGCGGTCCATCCTGCTGGTGCTGCTGCTGCGAGGAACCCGTTTGTGTGATTATGATGAAGCATTGTCATGACGGTGAAGAGCAGGAGGAGGAGGAGGAGGAGGAGGAGGAGGAGGAGGAGGAGGAGGAGGAGGAGGAGGAGGAGGAGGAGGAGGAGAAGGAGGAGGAGGAGGAAGGGGAGAGATTTACAGTTTAATATTCAAAACGAAGGACTAAAAATATAAACGACAGAGAGAGAGAGAGAGAGAGAGAGAGAGAGAGAGAGAGAGAGAGAGAGAGAGAGAGAGAGAGAGAGAGAGAGAGAGAGAGAGAGAGAGAGAGAGAGAGAGAGAGAGAGAGAGAGAGAGGAAAAAAAAGAAAAATAAGAGGAAAAGCAAACTTGAGCAAGAAGGAAAAAAATAGAGGAAAGAGGAAGGAAAAAAAGAATCAAAGAAAGTCAATAAAAAACTGGATTAAAATTTCTGAGTATTGATAAAAAAAAATAAATAACAAAAAAAAGAAAGAAAAGAAATATAGAGTCAGATCAATCAGTGTTCTTCCATCTTCTCCTCCTCCTCCTCCTCCTCCTGCTCCTTCTTCTCTTCCTCTTCCTCCCATACTCTCTTCCCTCATTTTAATCCTCTTCTAGATCCGGTTGCTGGTTCTCCTCGTTCTTGTCCTTTACCTCCTTCCTTCTCAACGCTTCCCCAAACCAACCCTTCTTCCTGCATTCTTAACATTCTATCTCCTTTTTTTTTCTCACTCCTGTTCCCATTGCCATCTAGCTCCACCCATCCTCCTCCTCTTCTTCCTTCCGTGACATTTATATTTCTTCACCCTCCACCATAATTACTCTCTCTTTACTCCCCATCACTTCCAGCTATATGTTCCTCCTTTTCCCCTCTCTTCCATTACCATCCCTAGGCCTCCATTACTGTTCCCAATGCCCCTTCTCCCCTTCGCCTTCCCTGTCCGTGACGCGAGGAACTACAAGAGCGAGAGACAGAGCGAGAGAGACAGAGAGAGAGAGAGAGAGAGAGAGAGAGAGAGAGAGAGAGAGAGAGAGAGATAAGACAGCGATGAAATGGGAGAGAGAGGAAAACACAAAGAGAAAAACAAAATGATGTGTTGCTCACGATTCTCTTGCTGAAACAACTACACAAGAACACACACACACACACACACACACACACACGGGCCAGAAATAAGCCACGAAGGCCCTGTCATGACCGGCTTCCCTCAAGGTTGGAACACGTACCTCTTTTGTTTTCTGCTTCAAGGACAGAAGAGTCTCCTCCTACTCCTCCATGTTTTTAGTTTCCTCCTTCTCCTCCTCCTCCTCCTCCTCTTAATTCTATGCTCTGTACTTGTTTTCATCATCTATGCGTATCTTTTCCTCCTCCTCCTCCTCCTCCTCTTCCTCTTCCTTCTCTTTCTCCTCCTCTTCCCTCGTCGTTGATTTATAACCCCTAATTGTTCCTCTACTTCACGCCCCCTCTTCTTTACACATTTTCTTCTCTCCCTCAACTCACCTTCCTTTTTCTTCCCCTTCCTACAACTTCCAATTCTAATTATTTTCTTCCCCTTCACCTCGTTCACGCTCTTCTCCCACCACCACCTCCTCCTCCTCCACCTCCTCCTCTATCTTGTACTTTGAAGGAGGGAACGCCAGTCAATCAACATCTGCCTCTTCTCCCTCATCATTATAAGACCACTAATACGGGAGTGACGCAACAATTTTTCTTTTTTTTTTTTTTTTTTTTTTTTCTACGCCCAGCCTCACCCGTCACCCTGGTTACCTAATATCCTGGAGTTCGTAAAGTCAGGGGCCTCGTGTCTCAGTGAACGACCCAGTGGCCTTCTCCCGGCACGACATTCATACAGATTCGAAGGTGAAGAGAACTATTAAAAGAGTTATAGGAATAGATGGGACTTTTTTCTCTTTCTTTTTTTTTTTTTTTTTTTGTATCGAAGTCTAAAATGTCACGAAGATTTGCGTCACTGTTTCTTCTTTTGTTGCTTTTTGTGTTGTGTAGTGTAAGGATTGTTTCTTTTTGGTTTTGTTTCAAAGTTTGTAATTTGTTTTTCTTTCATGAAGGGTTATGCAATGTTTCTCTTTGTTTCGTGTCGTATTTCATTTATTTATTTTTTCTTAAGTTATGTGGGAAAATGGTGGAGTTACGCAACGTTTCTCTGGTTAGTTCTTATCTCATTGACATTGATATACATTTTTTTTTAATTCCATATCTTCACAAAAAAAAAAAAAAAAAAAAAAAAACTTCCATAATGTTGCTTTTATTTCGTTTATGGTTTGATGCAATTTTTCATTTTCCTTAATTGCTAAAACAAATAAAAAACAAGACATCAACTAGTGCTAAAAGTCTCCTTATTATCACGAGTCATGTTTCTCTCTCGATAGCAAACTCTGAGCTCAGCACCCAACACTTCCCATCAGCTAGCACACGTCCTTCGCCACCCACACTTCATCTTCCCTCCACACCCATACTTCCCACGGAGCCTCATTCCCCACACACCTGCGATCTTCTACAAGAGAGTCAAACAGAAAGTCTATGTAAATATCTAAAGTCCTGTATCTGTTGATTTGTAGACTTTCCTGTATTGTATTCTTATATTTTAGTTGCCATCGTTTTCTTGTTATGAATTGTGCGTTCAGTTTTACTTTTGTTAGTTGCTTCTCCTCCTGTTTCATCCGTCATTCTTTTCCTTATCTCTCTTTATCCTCCACCTCTTCCTTTCCTAAGTCTCCTATTTTTGTCTCTTTTTTCTTCTACTTCTTTTTCTTCTTTTCTTCTAGTTTTTTTTTCTTCTCCTAATCTTCCTCTTTCCTTCCTTCTTTCTTTATTTGTTACAGATCCCTCATCCTAGTCATTCTTTTTCTTTTCTTGTCTTGTTAAGTCTTCGCTCTCTCGTTGTCTTCTTCTTCTTCCTCTTGGCCTCCATTCGCACAATCTTCTTTTACTTTCATTTGTTCGCTTACTACTCTTTTATTCTGTCTCTTTTTATACTTGTTTATCTGTCTGCACTTCAGTTGATTTATACATCTGTCTGTTGAATATGCATCTCTCTCTCTCTCTCTCTCTCTCTCTCTCTCTCTCTCTCTCTCTCTCTCTCTCTCTTAGAAGCCACCCTCCCGTCAGTATGAGTTAGATCAAATCTCTCTTCCGTGAATGACAAAAAAGTCGACTCATGGTTTTTTTTTTCCTTCGTCCGCTTCTCTCAATGTTGTTTCTAGTTTTTTGTAGCTGTCTTCTCGTCGCCATGCCACGCCTCCTACCCCTGACCCCCATCCCCGGACCTCAGGCCCTCCCTGTCTAACCTGTCCTGACCTCCGTGTGGGTATATATAGCCAGCACGGAGCTGCTTACCACCATCCTCACCAGATCCCCAAACCCTCAACATGAAATTCGTGAGTACCGCTGCTAGACTCTTGTACTCAGGGACTTCCCTCGGCGGCTCCATTACCTCTCCTTCTCCCAGACCAGAGAGTGTCCACTCGAGTCCCTGACAACATTAGTCATGCAAATTACAAGACAATTTCCAAACACGCATGCAATCAATTCGAATAATTCATTTCCTTTCACGGAACTGCCATAATCCCCCCTTCCACCCCTCCCCCTCCTCCCTCCTCCCTCATTCCCAAAGTACCTCTCACTCCCAGCTGGTCACTAGCATGACCTGGGAAACACTTCTTTTCCTCGCCAGTTCATGGCTTGTCAAATTGCCTTCAATAAGTCCTCCTGGAGTCCCCAGTGACTTACTGCTCGTCCCCAGGTGGTCCTCGCCTGCCTGCTGGCCGTGGCGGCCGCCCGCCCCGACAAGGACGCCACCATCGTTGTGGACGAGCGCACTGACAACGGCGACGGAAACTTCTTCTACAACGTGCAGACCAGCAACGGCATTGAGAGCTCCAAGACTGGCACCCCGGGGGCTGAGGGCCAGAGCAACTTCCAGGGCTCTTTCAGGTGAGGCCTCAATCAATTGGCTGTTTGTAGCAGGCAAGGAAGGTATTGCGCTTCCGTGCGCACGAACACACACACACACACACACACACACACACACACACACACACACACACACACACACACACACATGAACGCACGCTCACGCACACACACACACACACACACACACACACACACACACACACACACACACACACACACACACACACACACACACACACACACACACACACACACACACACACACACACACACACACACACACACACACACACACACACACACACACACACACACATACATATATATATATATATATATATATATATATATATATATATATATATATATATATATATATATATATATATATATATATATATATATATATATATATATATATATATATATATATATATATATATATATATGAGATCTGAGCCACTGTACCTCGCTAAATGCCACACACAGATACACCCACACCAACACGTGCCTCACGCCCCCCCTTCCTTCTCCCGCCACAGGTTCCCCCTCGAAGACGGCACCTTTGCTGAGGTTCGCTTCGTGGCTAACGAGTTCGGCTACCAGCCCGAGTCTGACCTTCTGCCCGTCGGCCCTGAGATTCCCGAGCACGTGTATGAGCTTCTCCGCATCGCCGAGGAGCAGCGCGCCGCGGGCATCACCTTCGACAGGAAGTAAAGTGCCCCACTGACCCTCGCCTCCTCCACACACTGTCCCTCACAATTCACGGCACCACGGCAGCAGCGGGGGGACTTGGCCACACACTCTTGCGCTGCCGTGGCCGCGATAAACGCCTCATACTTTTGCATATGAACTATTGTTGTGCCCCGCTGTGAATGAAGTCCCGCCTGCTTCCATCAACGCAGGAATAAATCAATAAAGGAATATGCAAAGCAACGCCTTTCATCCATTCCTTCTTTCTCAACATAAATAATTCTTTGACATGTTCACGTAATCAAACTTAAGTGACAATCCTCAAACCACGAGTCACAATACATAAACAGCGACACACACACACACACACACACACACACACACACACACACACACACACACACACACACACACACACACACACACACACACACACACACACACACACACACACACACACAGAGAGAGAGAGAGAGAGAGAGAGAGAGAGAGAGAGAGAGAGAGAGAGAGAGAGAGAGAGAGAGAGAGAGAGAGAGAGAGAGAGAGAGAGAGAGAGAGAGAGAGATTCCACACTTCCATTTCTCTATAAAAGTCCCGAAATACAAAGCAGAACACCACCACGCCTTACACTCACAGACATTGACACTCAGACAAAAATGGAAAGCAACAGATTCATTCAACCGTCATCATCATTAACACTCAAAATATGAGCGACGCATCGTTCCTCTTATAGATATATTTTGTTTCTCCAGTTCACACCATCCCACACCACCACCACCATCACCACCACAACAACTACTACTGCTACCACTACTATTGCTACTTTACTACTACTACTACTACTACTACTACTAGTACTATAAACACCAGACGGGAGAGTATGACCATAGTGGTGATGACAATACACAGTGGAGTGAAGTCATTTGA
>NC_059302.1:2775924-2810924 GCF_017591435.1 Portunus trituberculatus | reverse complement strand
GCAACGGCATTGAGAGCTCCAAGACTGGCACCCCGGGGGCTGAGGGCCAGAGCAACTTCCAGGGCTCTTTCAGGTGAGGCCTCAATCAATTGGCTGTTAATAGCAAGCCCTTCCGCACCCAGGAACGCACACGCACACTCACCAGCACACACACACACACACACACACACACACACACACACACACACACACACACACACACACACACACACACACACACACACACACACACACACACACACACACACACACACACACACACACACACACACACACACACACACACACACACACACACACACACACACACACACACACACACACACACACACATACACACACACACACACACACACGCAGACACACACACAGACACACTCACTCACACACACACACACACACACACACACACACACACACACACACACACACACACACACACACACACAGCTCACAACCGAGAGGGTCCGGACAAGCCTCTTAATGTGTATAGCCTCTGTTCAACTAGCAGTAAATAGGTACGGGATGTAACTCGAGGGGTTGTGGCCTCGCTTTCCCGGTGTGTGGAGTGTGGTGTGGTCTCAGTTCTCCCCGAAGATCGGTCTATGAGCTCTGAGCTCGCTCCGTAATGGGAAAGACTGGCTGGGTGACCAGCAGACGACCGTGGTGAAATACACATTTGACACGAACTGTACATATATATGCGAGATCTTAGCCACTGTACCTCGCTAAATGCCACACACAGACACACCCACACCAACACGTGCCTCACGCCCCCTATTCCTTCTCCCGCCACAGGTTCCCCCTCGAAGACGGCACCTTTGCTGAGGTTCGCTTCGTGGCTAACGAGTTCGGCTACCAGCCCGAGTCCGACCTTCTGCCCGTCGGCCCTGAGATTCCCGAGCACGTGTATGAGCTTCTCCGCATCGCCGAGGAGCAGCGCGCCGCGGGCATCACCTTCGACAGGAAGTAAAGTGCCCCACTGACCCTCGCCTCCTCCACACACTGTCCCTCACAATCCACGGCACCACGGCAGCAGCGGGGGGACTTGGCCACACACTCTCGCGCTGCCGTGGCCGCGATAAACGCCTCATACTTTTGCATATGAACTATTGTTGTGCCCCGCTGTGAATGAAGTCCCGCCTGCTTCCATCAACGCAGGAATAAATCAATAAAGGAACATGCAAAGCAACGCCTTTCATCCATTCCTTCTTTCTCAACATAAATAATTCTTTGACATGTTCACGTAATCAAACTTAAGTGACAATCCTCAAACCACGAGTCACAATACATAAACAGCGACACACACACACACACACACACCTAATGAAGACTGACTGGGTGACTAACAGGCGACCGTTGAATTTGTATCACACACACACACACACACACACACACACACACACACAGAGAGAGAGAGAGAGAGAGAGAGAGAGAGAGAGAGAGAGAGAGAGAGAGAGAGAGAGAGAGAGAGAGAGAGAGAGAGAGAGAGAGAGAGAGAGAGAGAGAGAGAGAGAGAGAGAGAGAGAGAGAGAGAGAGAGAGAGAGAGAGAGAGAGAGAGAGAGAGAGAGAGAGAGAGAGAGAGAGAGAGAGAGAGAGAGAGAGAGAGAGAGAGAGAGAGAGAGAGAGAGAGAGAGAGAGAGAGAGAGAGAGAGAGAGAGAGAGAGAGAGAGAGTATAAATAGCAAGCACGTCGCGACATTCCTCATCATATGCCCCATACCCTCGGCATGAGATTCGTAAGTACCGCTCCTACAGTCTTGTACGCAGGGACTTCCCTCGGCGACTCCATTACTTCTTGTTGTCCTAGACCCAACTGACCTTTCATTTGTGTTAGAACATTACTCATGCATATTAGAAAGTGCCTCACGCCTTGCTTGTTGTCATATTGACCTTGAAAACCCTTCTTTACTTTTTCAGTGTGTGATTTTTAGTGTTTACAAAGTCCTCCTGCAGTCCTTAGTTCAGAAGTTTTAGACGTTGTCTTCACACGACACACCACGCCAGGCGTAAACATGTCCGAGGTACCTCATTACTATGTAGAAGTTGAAATAACGAATGGTAATAAAACTATCATCTTTTTGAGCATGTTGATTATTGCTATTCTTTTTTTACTTTCTATGTTGATTAATGCTAATTATTTATTACTTATATATAACATTTCCGAAACATTACTTTTTTCTGCATATTCGTCATTCCAATAGTATAATAAAACAAGATGTCCTGGACAACGTTTGGCTTTCAAACTAAATAAAAATAGCTACCTATAATACACAAGATAATGATTTTAATCACATATAAGCATGTACAAAGTAAATCTCTTCGTAGATACAAAGATCACTCAAAATGAAACGTATTGTCCTTGAAAACCTGAAGACCACTGGAAATTATATGAAGATTGGAAACAGAAACATATTAATCTTATTCGAGGACAATAATTCTTAAAATGTATAAGTATGTCTAAACATTACAGTATCAATGCGAAATTAAATGGATGGATAGATAGACATATATTATAAAGTGAAAGGATTTCAGAATTTCCATGTCACACCTTGAGTTGTCTCGCGGCACGCCAGTGTGTCGTGGCACGCTGGTTGGAAATGATTGCTTTAGTGACTTACTGCTGGTCCCCAGGTGGCTCTCGCCAGCGTGCTGGCCGTGGTGGCCGCAAGCCAGGACAAGGACGCCACCATCGTTGTGGACGAGCGCACTGACAGCGGCGACGGAAACTTCTCGTACAACGTGAAGACCAGCAACGGCATAGAAATAAGCAGGACTGGCACTCCGGGCTCTGAGGGACAGAGCAACTTCCGTGGCTCTTTCAGGTGAGGCCTCAAGGCTGCTCATCAGCAGGCAGGTGCCCGTGTGACACCAGGTGCGCACACATGAACGTGAGCTGTCTTTTTATTCTTTTTTTTATTACTTGGTTATTTCTAGGGCATGACCTCGTTTGAAACCTGATCTTTCACGGTCAGGCGTCCCTGATGGCAGAAACAGGTCACTGTTTTCATCTCGCTCCAAAGGTTCAATGTGTTTTCATTTGTCTTTCATTCTGGGATATTTAATAAGTTATCTCATTATAAAGTTAGTTAGGTTAGGTCACATTAATTCATTCTTAACTTTAAGTATCAGACTCCCAAAAGGGTAAGTGGCGTGAAAACTCGTGCTTAACCCGCCGGTGGATGGGGATGTTCATGTGTCCCTTTCCCCGACATAACGGACACCCTGAGGTCATTCCCCTCCTGCTCTTCGACTCCTGCTATGCACCAAACCTGTTCGGGTCACA
The DNA here is from genome assembly GCF_017591435.1 of Portunus trituberculatus. Lineage (NCBI taxonomy): Eukaryota > Metazoa > Arthropoda > Malacostraca > Decapoda > Portunidae > Portunus > Portunus trituberculatus. Next base: position 2,807,638 of record NC_059302.1, on the reverse strand, counting down.
GCGGACCTTCCTCCTCCTACAGGGGACACGAGGCTCCTCCAGGTTTCTGAGTAACATATGGTCTCACAAGAAGGCTCATCAGTGTGCACTGTTTGATTTAAAAAAATAGTATTTGTTAATGTTTCTATTTGTATTGGTTTGCATACTTATTCAATTTTATGTATATATATATATATATATATATATATATATATATATATATATATATATATATATATATATATATATATATATATATATATATAACACACACACACACACACACACACACACACACACACACACACACACACACACACACACACACACACACACACACACACACACACACACACACACACACACACACACACACACACACACACACACACACACACACACACACACACACACACACACAAACAGATACACACACAAACAGATACACACACAAATAGATACACACACAAACAGATACACACACACACACACACACACACACACACACACACACACACAAGTGGTCGAAAGAGACGCCTGTTGCTCAGCACGCAGGGACGGCTCAATGCCATGGAAGCAATTGTCATTCCAAGGAAAAGCAAAATAATATCTACTTAGATTTCTCCAATTAGCAAAAGTAAAACACCAAAACTTTAAGTAATACTAACTGATTCCAAAGCATTACGTAACACACACACACACACACACACACACACACACACACACACACACACACACACACACACACACACACACACACACACACACACACACACACACACACACACACACACACACACACACACACACACACACACACACGTTTGAGTCTCACAAACACTTAGAATCCTGTCACCAAATGTCACGCAGAAACACTCCCACACCAAATATATGCCTCACCATCCCTCCATCTTTACCTTGTAGGTTCCCCCTCAATGACGGCACCTTTCTTGAGGTTACCTACGTTGCTGACGAGTTAGGCTACAAGCCTAGGTTTGCCATTGTGCCTGAGTTCATCTCGCCACTCAGTGTGACCTCCGCTCGACCCATCCATCGTTCTTCTTTGGCCTTTTCTCCAGACGCGAGGAGTAGCTTGCCTTTCTGATTCCTCGCCTCTTCCGCACACTTCTCCTTGGAGTCCAGGGCACCAGGGCATCACTGAGGGGTCCTGGCCACACACTCTGACGCTGCCGTGGTCGGACTTTGCATATGAAGTATTGTTTCATCCCGCACTGAATGACATCCCGCCTCCTTCCATCAATGCTCGAATCAGCTCCTTTCATTACTCAAAAATAAAGAAATATGCAAAATAACGCTTTTCGTTCACCATACACTTGTTCCTTCTTACAATGAGTGATAGGTGTGTTTGTGTAATTAATCCCTTCAATACTGAGATACACGTTATTTACATTAGGAAAGATCTATGGAGGTTAAGAGATTTACAGCCACAGTTCTTACTATTTCAATCCCCCACGTTAGTTTCTAAAGCTGTACGAAACTGCCAAAATGTAACCAGAATGAATATGGAAACATGTCTTGGTAGTGAAGGGGTTCAACATAACAACATAAATCACAAGCCACAAACCAAAAACATCGACACGTGAGTCACGACCCACGGCGACCACACGACCACTGACCACACGCAGGGAACCAACCACTGGCCACTGATGACAACAGAGAGAGAGAGAGAGAGAGAGAGAGAGAGAGAGAGAGAGAGAGAGAGAGAGAGATTTACAAGACTTCAATTTCTCTATAAACAAATCATGGACAGGAACCAAATTGAACTCTAGAACTACACCTTAAATTGAGAGACACTGACTCAGAGAAGCAAAAAGAAAAGAAAGGAAGCCATTCACCGCGCCTCACAATTACTCTATACAGTACGACAGGCACAACTACCTAACCTTTTATGCTGGACAGGGGAACTATCATTCTTATTCAGAATGTTCATACACAGGCAAAATTGTTAAACAACTCTACTACTACTACTACTACTACTAATGCTACCACCATCACCATTATTACCATTACTACCAGTACTACTACTACTACTACTACTACTACTACTACTACTACTACTCGAGCTACCGCCACTACTGCTAGTAGTGCTACCACTACTATTAGTGCTACCACCATTACTACTACCATTACTACTACTACTACTACTACTACTACTACTACTACTATTACCACCACTACCACTACTACTAGTGCTACCACTGCTACTACTACCCTTACTACCAGTACTACTACTACTACTACTATTACTATTAGTGCTAACCACTACTATTACTATTACTACCAATAGTACTACTACTAGCTTCTACTACTAGTACTACTACTACTACTAGCTTCTCCTACTAAAACTACTACTACTTCTAACTTCTTCTACTAAAACTACTACTACTACTACTACATACCCGCACCCACCCACACACACACTGTCCTTCTCTTCTCTTTTATCATTGCAGAGTCCCTTTTCTTTAAACGTGAATATTCTTTTAACTAATTTTGCGGACAAACTTGAAAGCAACATTGGTAACTATGAACAACACATTTACGTAAGAATCTGAACCCTTGGGAACACCGGAAGAGCATACACCACGGAAACTCAGTATCCTCAAACTCTTCCTGGAGGGCGCTCCCGTCTGGTGCCACACGCTGACCCTGCCTCGCATCACACAAATATGGACAGGATTCAGAAACGCGTTGCTCTGTCACCACGACTACTTTCCAAGGCTACAGAGATGATTGGCGGGGTTTTCAAGGGTGTTTATATAGTTAATAATGCAGAAATCTTGTCATTCAGCCTCTATAAACGTAAAAAAAAAAATTAAAAAACTCGTGTAAATTTAAATAAAGCATTTTGAAATTGTGGAGAATATGGACCCTGACGTCATTGCTCGCTTCTCCACGTGAGGCGCAAAGTAACACAGGATATTCTAAATCTGTTGTGACAATATTGTAACACCGGGACCTGTGGGTGAGGGCAGAGGGAGAGCTGGAGAGGGGGACCATCGTCACGGTTGGATTTAGATAGTTTTACATCATAAGTAAAGTGTCTTGGCTTAACTGATATCCTACCTGCTATCAAATCGAGAGCAAACAGCAATGTAATGTAATGTTTTCTACCAGGAGCGTCCTTTGTCATATAAGTAGAGGAGCAAGTGTTACGTCTTATTTCCACCTGTACTCAATCACCGCACGAGTCTCTACACCGCCTCCGCGTCGCTGCTTCACGCCAGGGTTTCCACGAGGATTATTTTTCTTACCCTAAATCCTCCTTCAAAATCGCCCTAAAATCGCATCCATTACCCTAAAAATTTTACTTGTGTGTATATATATATATATATATATATATATATATATATATATATATATATATATATATATATATATATATATATATAATGTGAGATGGCATCGGGCTTTAATCTGTTTTTTTTTTAAGGAACTTTCCAAAGACTTTAATAGTAATTATTCCTTTTATTTTGTAAGAAAGTAGATATTCATTATCATTCCATATTCTATCATAACAAAAATATACTGAACGTAAAGTGCACTTTGTGATAACAAAAAATTCACAGCCTCTTTTCTGATATTTGGTATCATTCTTAAAAATAAATAAAATACTAAGGTCGGATATACACTAGGCAACCATTATCGCATTATACATTCACGTGCAAAAAGAAAAAGATATAATATAAAAAAAAATACTTTTTTTCAGTTCCTTCGGGCCAATCTGCATACTACATATTTATGGCAAATACATACATACTTCATTAAGTATGCATTCTCTCTCTCTCTCTCTCTCTCTCTCTCTCTCTCTCTCTCTCTCAATAATTGTTTAGAATATCAAAGAAAATGTGATTGGTGATGCAAGTTTGCCGTAAGATGTGGGCTGAGTTAATTATGGGGAAAGTTGTTTATGGAACAGCAAATACAGTCAATGTATGAGTGGTCAATCAATCAATCAATTTCTGTCGCACACAATGGCAGGCATAGGGTAACAATGAATTTCCTCCAACAGCCTCCATCTTCCTAGATATTTTTTTTTTCCAGACTTTCACTAGATTTTTCAGATATCTTCCTAAATAGTTTTTTTTTTCGGAGCTTTACAGATCCTTCCAGCATTCTTCCCCAGCATCTCTTCTCATTCTTCTCGCTCATGTTTCCTTGAGTCTACCTCTACCTCTCCTTCCTAGTGCTTTCCATCCATGTATATGACTATATCTTCCTTTTTGAAAACATGAGTACATGACCTAACCATTTCCACCTGGACATCATAAGATACTCAGCTATAGGTTGCACAATAGTTATTCATGAGTGGCAGATTAAGCTACTTCATTTCCTACATATCACTGACTTCATTGCATGTTGCATTACTTTTTACACCCCGGAGAGCTGCTATCATTCCAGCATTTGTATCCAGTCTGTCTGACGTTAGATTATTGTTTTTTAAATGATAGATCATGTGCATCAGTCCCTTGAGTGTTTCATTTTTCAGCTTTGTTCTTTGTTTGTTTTTTATCAAATTAAGTTTACTGAAACACCTTTCGACTGATGCATTGGAAAAGGGCAATGATAGGAGTGTAGACATTACCACTTTCAAATTTGGAAAACATGGAAGATTTGCCGCATTTCTTTGACTGAATACAATGTTCCAGTAGTCTGTGCATGAGAGCTGACTAGACAACTCTTCCAGTAGGTGATGACTTCTCCATTCTTCAACTGTCTTTTTTCTGTCAACAAAATTTGAAAGCTGAGGAATTGCATCAAATAGCTTAGACAGTGAAGGTGGCTCAAGATTTATAGCATTTTGAGGACGAAGGCACTGTAAAATTTTGTGTAAGCCATCATCATCAGAAAATCTTGCTTGAATTTGTTTGACAGACTCAATAAGAAACTGCCTACAAGAATGGTAGTATTTGGTAATTTCCTCATCCTTTACAGTACTACCACTTGATTTCAAATCATGCACAGTATCCATAGCTTTTATCCCTAAATACATTCTCTCATCCGATACCATACTTGCAGAGAATAAGGGGTTATTTGGATTCAAGTCAGAAATACTGCACTTCTTAACATAGGGCACACTCATAAAGTCATAAAAGTAACACCATGAAGGGTTCACATTTAAACTCAAGATAAATATTGTTATACTTCAGTGAAAGTAAAAAGAGTGATGAATAATTGGGTAAAAGGAAATTACCCTAAAATTCACTACTGTTACCCTAACGCCCTAAATGTAGTTCGATTACCCTAAAATAGGGTACTGGTACCCTAAAGTGGAAAGCCTGCTTCACGCCTGCACGCCCCGCCGCTGAAGTACTGCGTGCACACCACAAATTACAAGGGAGGAATGCCAAGCCGGAAATCGAGATGCAGAAGTTATTCGCCGGCATCCTCCAGCTGTCCGTATGTGTGTGTGTGTGTGTGTGTGTGTGTGATGAGGTAGCCTAAAAACCACACTGTAAAATATAATTTGTATATTTTACAGAAAATTTACTGGCATCTATGCTTCCAAACATTTTCTGTAAAATTTACGACCAGTTTTATCTGTAAAAATTTTAATTCTGTGTAAACTTTGATCAGTTAAAAAACAGTTTTCCTGTAAATCAGTTTACGGATTTATATGTTTGCAAAAGTTTTACATTTTTTTCCGTTAATTCATTTACAGATATTTTTCTCTTAAAATTACTGTATTCCAGTATTTTCATACAGGATTTTACCCGATTCTTTTCTTAGAAATTGGTCAGCAATAATTGCTGTAGTTACATATATAAACCTGTAAACAACTCTATAAAAGTATTAGAATATCATTATGAATATTATTGCTGGCCAGTTCTTTAAGAAATTCAAGTAAAAATACGGTACAAAAATATAACAATGTAACATCATTAAATCCTGCAAAAACCTCCTCTTCTAAAGTAACAATAATACAAGGCAACTGATAAGTAATATTTTATTCTTAAGGTACAAAAGCCATTTTGCTGAGATTTCTCCCATGACGGCAACTATTAAAAATCCACTTACGCGGAAACTGATCAGATCTTTCCTGAGTATGAAATGTTAACATCACAGATTATATAAAAGTACAAAATGCTCCATATTACATGTGGTGAAACATCTCACCTAAATGTAAAGAGAATTGCAGTGAATGTGCAAAAATATGACGTTTTGAAACGCTAAGCCTCCATGACATCAACTGCTGAGAAACTTCTAGTACTTCCTTATGAAGATTTTGAAAAGAAATTAATCTCGTCAACACATGAAATTAAAAAGAGTAACTTCCATGAGACAAAAATTCTAAGAACAGCTTTCAAAATATTCCTTTAAATTTCATAACTGAAATAATAATCACAACCAAAAAATTAAACAAAACTTTCAAAACCATATAACCACACTTTTGTGGCCTTAACTCCTCCAATCCACATCAGCAAGGGCATTAATCAAACTCAGAACTTTTGGATGAATTTGAGAATACCTCTTGGAATTCTTCTTAATCTCCACTTTGCTACACCTGTCAGGGTTGATGCGGACAAAACACCTGTAACAATAAACACTATTATGTAGATACAACATATGAATGATTTTGCTATTTTTATATTGGAGCACAAGAGTTATGAGCTACCCATCTGGGTTGGAGCTGAAGAAGTATCTGTAATGATAAACACTGATATGTAGATATTATATATAAATGATCTGATATGTAAATATTACATATAAATGATTTTACATTTATACTGGTGGCTTTTGTTAAAAAAAAAAAAAAAAGAAACAGAAGACTACCATGCTAACCATCTGGGCTGAGGCTGATGAGACATCTGTAATGATAATGAATGATATGAAGAAATAGTAGTCATCTTTATATTGGACACAAGATCACTCAATGAGCTTTGGTATGGAATGATATGCAGCACTCACACTGTTTCATGCAAACATAGTATATATAATACTGACCAGTACAACTCTGGTATACTGATAACTTGTACAGAAAAATATAATTTATGCCTACCTAGACACTTGAGATCCCTGAAAACTGGGACCGAGAGCTTTCAAAACTGGCGGCAGATGGCGTGGGAGTTCCCTGCCATAGCTCATTGATATATGCACATTCTATAGACAGGTATGTAATCTTGAATTTCAATGATAGAGGCAAGAGAGAAGTAAATAAGGATTTGGAATGGGGCAGTCAGGCTATCAATTGGATAAGATTTTTGATAAGCTAACATTAAGTTAAGTAAGAATTTACCTTTGAATGATTTCAGTGTAGATGCACATTCTGCAGGGTACATGATGTTCAAGTTGTAGTAGCTTGCAAACAGCATAGCAAGACCAGCAGCAAATGTGGCAATGTCCTCGTTGACAATAACACCATCAATAGACAGCATGTATCTGCTTGCATACAGTCTGGATTCCCCTGAAAGAGCATTAACATTATGACAGTATTTTGTAGGTTGAGCTGACATGGAAATAATGAACCAATTTTCCAGAATTCGTGTTGAAGAACTTAATGACCATTTGTTACCTATGTGTTGCAAAATAATTACTGTGAGGGTTATGAAGGTAGGATTGAAATTGTTAATAATAATAATAATAATAATAATAATAATAATATATATATATATATATATATATATATATATATATATATATATATATATATATATATATATATATATATATATATATATATATATATATATATATATATATATATATATATATATATATATATATATATATATATATATATATATATATATATATATATATATATGGGATGATACAGTAAATACAGCTTTCCAATATTTCTGTCATGGAGAATAATGTGTTGTCTATAACAACTCAACAAGGCTGGTAGTATATCATGTACATATAAAAATTACAATTAAGATTCATCATATGCTAAATGCAAAATACTAGTAACTATATAGAATATGGTACATATATCATTGGTTTCATAACACAGCACAAGCAAAAAGTTATGTGATGGGAATGCAATGCAAACTATTATTATTTACTTACCAAAACTATTAAACATGGTGTTTTGGTAGGTCCTTCCTTATTTCAGTCATTGTTGCAGTGGGCTGAAAAAAAAATATATGAACATTCATACAAACAAAGCTTTTAAAATCTGGAATAAACATGTTATCCATGTCATAACAACAAAACAACACATACCTCACACAGACATGAACACATGACGACACATGCACTAGCCAGTATTTAAAAAAATTAATGTAAAATAAGAGTTTGCATTTCATTGGTTTTCATAAATAAATGAGGGTATTTGGCTGTGAAAGATAAGTTTGCAGAACGAAACTAGCTTAGTTAGGCAGGCTGGTAAGTCAACTGCCGTCAACTACCGTCAGCTGCGTAGAAGACAGTGGAAAAACACTTCATTATTAATAGAGGTCTCCATCACTATATGATTCCTTTTTATGAAATGTTTATCATTTACAACATTTCTGTTTCAGTAGCCTACCCTTTGTAAGGTGGCCACTTGACTTCTCCTCCCTCTCTCTCTCCTCTCTCTCTCTCTCTCTCTCTCTCTCTCTCTCTCTCTCTCTCTCTCTCTCTCTCTCTCGAACGTATACTCTTTCTCAGCCTTCAGCAATTTTTTTTCTCCGATATCTGGGAGGGCGTACTGGTTGGTCCTTCATTCTTTCTCCTACTCCCTCCCTCTACTCTGCTACCACCACCACCGCCAATGTTGTCATGCACTTCTCTCTCTCTCTTTCTCTCTAGTCTTATTATCTTTGATCATCACCACCACCACCACCACCACCACCATTAGTGCGCTGAGTAGAGCTGCTCATTCAACATGAAAATTATTATAAACAAACTTCACTGACTTCAGCAGCCATATTGTTAATGCAGTTCATTTCAACAGTAATTATTTTGTTAGTTGACGGCAGTTGACGGTAGCCTTAATATCAATGCAGTTTATTTATAGAGTAATTATTTTGTTAGATGACGGTACTTAATACAGGCGCCTCCACCGAACATACAAGGCTACTTTCAAATAACTTTGCTATTGTTTAAGGACATGACATGTATTAAGTAGGTGCCTATGCATAATTCAATAAAATCAATCACTAACTCACCGCTGTACACGAAGAAATGATGTAAGATCTGGTCAGCTGCGTTCCACTCGTCCAGTAACACAGTTCGTCTGATACTTGTATTGGCGGGCGGCGGGTGGGCAAAGACAAACAGAAAAGGGACGATTGACGATCACGATGCGCAATCCTTTATAACTTTATTTCATACTCTTATTAACCAAGCTTTTTCAAAAGTCAGTATGTTCGAAGTGAAAGAGAAAAATAACACACAAATAACTTACCGTATGATTCGATGTCTTGGTCAACGAAGTCACGATTATTATTATCTTTTATTCTTCGTAATATCTTCTTTTGATTTCTTCTCTGCATATAGGGCGTCAAAAATAGAACATATAATATTTGCATGAAGTATCTTTTTCGAAATCATTAGTGTTATGCTAATCTTTGAGTTGTTGTGATAATCTTGTATGACGACATGTAATGCCAAATAAAAGCAGTACTTGGCAACTTTTCGATGACGTCACACCAAGTGTATTCACATACACGTCGTTTTATCACTTAAGGTACATTATCATCGTGATTAATGTATAAATTCGGAGTCAGTGTTGCATTTTACGTCATTCAGCAAGAATAAATCTTTAAATATTTCGTAACTAAGTATGACAATTTGCAATATATTACACATAAACCATTTTCTTTATAAATGGTTATTACCACCTGTATAAATCATGTCATCTTAATAAAAGACTATTGTTTAAGTGTTTAAGGTTCTGGTGGTTCACCATATACTTGTCATTACATCCTAAACATTTACAAAAGCATGTGTTGAAGGTATGCAGGTTTTAGGAAGAAAATGATTCCTTACCCAACAGTCTGATCTGTATTTTCTTGATACAGTATATTAACTTTTCATAAATACAACAAATACACTGTAAAAAAACAAATTTCTTACAGTGCATGAACCACTGGCCATGATCCTAACGGTAAAAAGAAGAGAGAAAAAAACATATTTCATTTTCACATGTCAAAATGATATGGCGGAAAACTTTTTACACTGCAAACAAAATATTACACATCCACGTACAGCAACACGAACCAAAGCAGAAATACGAGAACCAGCAACCGCATGTAGGTGGATTGGGAGGGACGTGAGGCAAGGACGGAACACCATAGCAATGCAGATCATATCCCTTAGCCACACACACACACACACACACACACACACACACACACACACACACACACACACAGGCCGAAGTTCGCGACCCTCTCATGATGTAAACATTTTCATCAGTGATCATAATTTTACTTCCCATTGCGTTTCCTTGCCTTTTCTTTCACGTATAAGATAGAAAAAACACACACACACACACACACACACACACACACACACACACACACACACACTGGTGAAATAAAATCTATCTTCCTACCATGACAAAGTAAAAAAAAAAAATATATAATTCATTCGAAGCTCACCAGGAAGTCACTAGCCATCCGCCACAGCCCCAGTACGTGATTCTCAGAACCTTGGGCATTACTCACATAAAAAGTAACTAATTCACACACGGTTATTCCTCGCAGGTGATGCCAATTAGTGTTCATAGGTTAATGAAAATCCGTCACCTTGCTATGGAGGTTAAGATTAGGTGTCAGGTGTGCGTGGACAGGTGGGTGGAGAAGTTAAGTGGGTGGTGCAGGGTAAGTGGAAGGGTTCTGGGTGGTGTGGCTCCTCTTCGTGGTGTGGGAAGGGAAGAAATATGAGCGTGCTTAAGATAGATGGCGCTGCATGCATAGGGGGTTTGGTCACGATGGGAGAAGTGGTGTGTGTGTGTGTGTGTGTGTGTGTGTGTGTGTGTGTGTGTGTGTGTGTGTGTGTGTGTGTGTGTGTGTGTGTGTGTCACTTTCTTGAAGAATTAATGAGTTTTCTTTTATGTAATTTGACTTAACACACGCACACACACTCTCTCTCTCTCTCTCTCTCTCTCTCTCTCTCGTCCTTCTACCAACGAGGGTCACTTTCGCTCTCAAACATAATCAAGCTCCGTCTAGTCTTCCACGCCTCTTGGTTCCCCCCCCTCCCTTCATCCCTCCACGCCCTCCCTGTACACCTCTATATTATTTTCCTCCCATACCCTCCTGCCCTCCCTTCCCCTTCCTGCCTTCTCTAACCTTCACCCTCCTCTGCTCCTCCTCCCATACCCTCCTTCCTTATTTCAGTCTCATGTGGGTCTTCCTCTCGGTATACTCTCCTTTCATGTCTTCCATCATTTTCCTCCTCCTCCTCCTCCTCCTCCTGCTCCTCGTCGTCGTCCTCCTCGTACTTTTTAATCTCATTTCTACTCCTTCCATCCCTTTCTTCCTCCCTGTCCGTGCCTAATCCTCTTTCTCCTTTTCGTCCTCCGTCTTTTCTCTCTCTCTCTCTCTCTCTCTCTCTCTCTCTCTCTCTCTCTCTCTCTCTCTCTCTCTCTCTCTCTCACACACAGACAGCGTCGTTGGTTATATTAATATGAGGTGATAGAAAGCTGATATGCTTTTTAGTATTATCACACACTGCTATCTCTATTTGTTTATTGCGTGTTGTCCGTGTAGCTTTCACGGCAGCGAGTATGGATGTGAAAGGCGTTCTGGTAAAGATGATTTCTACACGATATATATATATATATATATATATATATATATATATATATATATATATATATATATATATATATATATATATATATATCGTAAAGATGATTTCTACACGATATATATATATATATATATATATATATATATATATATATATATATATATATATATATATATATATATATATATATATATATATATATATATATATATATATATATATATATATATATATATATATATATATATATATATATATATATATATATATATATATATATATATATATATATATATATATATATATATATATATATATATATATATATATATATATATATATATATATATATATTTATTTATTTATTTATTCACACCAGCAAGAGACACTTTCCTCTAAATTATAATCAAGTTTCATCTAATATTCTCTCTCTCTCTCTCTCTCTCTCTCTCTCTCTCACACACACACACACACACACACACACACACACACACACACACAGAGAGAGAGAGAGAGAGAGAGAGAGAGAGAGAGAGAGAGAGAGAGAGAGAGAGAGAGAGAGAGAGAGAGAGAGAGAGAGAGAGAGAGAGAGAGAGACTCAGGAAATCGTGTCAAAGTCATCGTCTGTGGTGATTCCCAGGGTGCGGGCGGGTGGGCGGGCGGGCGGCGCTGGGGTGGGAAAGGGAAAAACACCTCGCTTATTTCCCAACACTTACAAAAAGACAAATTGAAAAAAGAATGTAAGGAGTGTCTTGAGGAGCGCGGCGAGCCTCCCTGTGGTGTTAATAAGATTTCCTTACTTTACTGAGGTCATCCCTGATAGAGAGAAAAAAATCATTACTGACGGGTTTTCTTTATTTCATTATTACAAGATGACCTTTCTTGATATTTCAAGTTTATATTAAATTAATTCTTGACAACATACGTCATTTCTCCCTTCATAGCACCTCGGCATAGCTTTCCCTGATATCCAGAGCAACCTTTGTGGTGACATCAACATTAAGAATATCCCAGAAATTACATCATTATCTTTGCTGTTTTGTTAAGGACAGCCGGACAGCCTCTTGCAATACGTTTACAGCAATGTGTCCCTCCAGCTACCCCCGCACCAAAAGAAATAAAACCGTTATTATTTTTTTCAGCATAACTGTGGGACTCCTGATTCAACCAAATTAACAAATCAAACTGTAGTTATTCTAAAATGATAAATAAATCACCTGGTGTTTAATTTCACTTACAAACCTCAGAAGTAAATAGTTCCTGATTAAATTTTCGTCACCTTTTGATGTTAGTCTACAAAGTGGTGGGAGGAGAGTGTATGGTGGTGCAGCCCCGTAGAAAGCGCTGGCGTGCGCTGCATGTAATGCCGAGCGCCACTACATAACGGGTAGCCTGCGTGCACGCAGACAAACGATGATAACATGTTGGAAAACTTCCGCTGTCCTTCAAAGGGGGTAATAAAGGAGGGATGTTTCTTCACCTCCACCTCCACCTCCTCCTCCTCCTCCTCTCTCCCTCTCTTCCTCCTCTTCGTCGTCCTCCTTTAAAGCTGCGTCACGTAACTGAATTGTCTGCTTCCTTCTTTTTTAGTTCTTTGCTCTTCTTTCTTTTATCTTTTTTTACTTTTCAGTTCTTTGTTCTGCTATACATTCCTCCCCTTACTTTCTCCCTGTCTGTCCCTTGCTCCCCGTCGCCTCTCCCTCCGAACCTCACCCCCCCTAAACTCCGCTGCATTTTCCTTTCCCTTTCTCAATACACCCCCCTAACCCCCGTTCGTTGGTCCCGACCTTCCGTTCCTGATTCACCCTCGCCGGTGAATCAGGAACGCCGGTCGACGAAGAGTTGGGTATATATAGCCGGCTGCTGCAGTCACCAGACATCCTCCGCCGATCCTCACACCGTCAACATGCAGCTTGTGAGTTCCCCAGCCTCCCTTTTCTGAAACGTTCCTTGAATGGAAATTGAGCCAATTACAGTTAAAGATGCAATGCTGTTCTTCTCGTGTTTTAACTCAACTTTTTTACATTCAGTAACGAGTTTGAGCAATGTGATTTGTTACTAATTTGTAAAGTAAAAACAAAATTTGACTTTACCTGTGATTACACGTAACGGGTTGTGGTTCGAGATGCCGAGGTGAAAAGTGGCACAGATGACCCGTGTGGCACGGGTGGGGGTGGATGCATGGGAGCACTTCTTGAGGTGTGGCGGGAAAGAAAAGCTTAAGTGAAAGTTTGCTTTGGCGATCACTGAGTGAGATGCCGCACACACACAGAGCAGGAGGTCAAAAACCAGTCATGTAAAGGTGACCTCCTCCTTCTACTCCCCCGCCTTCAGGTCATCGTCGCCGCCCTTCTTGCCCTGGCTGCCGCCGCTCCTCAGAGTACCAGCGACCGCGACGCCTACATCATCACGGACGAAAGGACAGACAACGGAGACGGAAACTTCGCCTACCAGTTTGAGACCAGCAACGGCATCTACTCCCAGAGGACCGGCGTCCCGGGGTCCAAGGGCCAGAGCAACATGCAGGGCTCCGATAGGTGAGTCAAGTGTTTCTGAGGAGGCAGCCGAGAGAGGCGGGCCGCGGCACGGTCAGGAGTACAAGGGCGGTCACAGAGAGTGCAATTGGACATTAGAATGACCTGGCTATCATTAATCTTGTCTTCATTACTTTTGAGACTACTGGGTTTTCCTTGTCATGAACACTCCGTTAGTCCAATACTCTTACCATTCCTTCCCGCTCCAGGTTTACCTTCCCTGACGGCACTGTTGCTGAGATCATCTACACCGCCGACGAGAACGGATACAACGCACAGTCTCCGCTGATCCCCACCCCTCACCCCCTCCCTGACCACGTCTACGAACTCCTCCGCATCGCCGAGGAGCAGCGGGCAGCCGGCATCGTGTTCTAATAAAGTGTCTCAGCTCCAACACCGACCCACCAAGTCTCTGCTGTACATAGAGTCCTCTGAACAGAACACACGATGCAGCGCCAGCCTGTCACTTGTACTACTCCAGTCTTTCCTTATTGAATAAATAACTAAAAAGGTTCCACACAGTGTCACTCTCCCACGCTGCGCCGCACGCTGCCGCCCCTCCCGCGGTGCGTCCATTGGATCTCTATCAAGGTATCTAGAAATCTCTTGTTACATATCTAAACGTTGTTATTTTCTTTGCCTTTCAGTATTCACGAAATGTGACAAAACGAAAAATCACGAAAGCAAAAAATGAAGTAGTTACATATAATCACGAGATGGTGACCATTGTCAGCTTATCAGATCCGTTACCAGACTCTCTTAGTTAGTCAGTTCATACCTGCATGAACAGACAGCAGTATGTCGTGTATGGAAGCTACTATCATAAATTCTATCGGCGCTATATGTCCGGGGTGTTACGTCGTCTTATTGCAATCAATCAATAAATCATTCAGAAATCACAAATTTTCATGAACTCGTTTCGTCGCATCTCTGTTCAGAAACACGTAGCTTCCTTTCTTCGTCTACAAATCTCATTGGCACATTGAAAAAAAAAAAAAAAAAAAAAAAAAAAAAAAAAAAAAAAAAACCTCATTGAATTGGTAGTAATAGATAAAAAAAAATAATGCTTTGATAACTTGCACAAACGTGGTAGGCTAGTACCCAGCCACACAGGAGGCTGCTTACTACTCAACCACATACAGACTATCTAATCTTTCAGCAGTAGTTCTAACTTTACTGCGACACGAGACACTCAATGACCTTAACTCTTGACTCCTGAGGTCTGTATGTATGACAGCGCCCCACGACACGCACGCCTCAGACACTACAAAGGACACGATCTCGCCTCACCTTTCACCACCATTCACCCGAGGCATGTAGTTACACGGAGAGACAGGCATTACGTCACGTCCTGCACACGTAGCCATCACGCACGACGCTCAGTGACACACGCGAGCACAGTGGAGGACGCGGGACACTTGAGGGCGGGAACGTGGATGATTCTTGGCTCAGCATTATAAAACACTCTGCTCTCTCACAAATATTTTGCTATTTTGCAAAGACCACAGGGACGATTAGGTGGGTTCTCAAGAATGCTTCTCCTGTTAATAATGTATATCTTGTTAATTTGTCAATAGAAACGTAAAAGCACTCTTAAAAACATGTAACTTCATCTAGAGGAGCACAGAGGTTTTACAGAATATATACAGCCATTGCTTTACAATTCAGTGGTTCCCAAACTATCTTACCTGACGCCCCCTTCTTGCTTCCAGTAGACCCGCACGCCCCCCCCTCCCACTTCCTCTTTTGCTCATGTGAACTTATTTTATTTTATTGCATTTTTTTCTTAGCATTGTTCAGGAAAACAGATCTCTGTTTGTATTAAATTTTAATAATGAAAGCCACTCAAACAAATAATAGTACATTCCAGAGAGACATTTTGATTTTATTATTCTTATAATCTATTAAAACATTTTTTTTTAGCAGATGACTTCACGCCCCCCTTGAATTCTCTTTACGCCTCCCTAGGGGGGCGCGCCCCCCAGTTTGGGAACCACTGCTTTACATGAATGAATGGAGGGAGTGACTGTGTTGAGTCTTCATGGGACATCAGTACACACCAAGGACCCCACAAACACGCTACTTCTCTCTATCCACCACAGAGCACCATAAGACTCTGTTGTTGTGGCGCAGCAAACTAATCATTCAATTACATTCATCTTTCCCTAAAAAAAAAAGGCTAATTTAATCTAAGCTAATCTAACCCAACCTAACCACTCTGTTAGTTATAAGTTGAGTGTATTTGCCAGTCAGTTAGTGAACCTCTCGGCTGCCAAGCAATGAAACAAGCAATCAACGTGTCAGTCTGTCAATTTTCAAGCAATCAATAGATGAGCCAGCTTATCGTTCAGTCAATCAAAACGTCAATCAAAACATCAATCCCTCAGTCAAGCAATCAGTCAATCACCTACTCAGTAAATACGAGAGTGTGTTCATCCACCGTTCCCTATTGTGTTCGTCCAGCACGCCATTCAGTCTGTCTTCCGCTCACTTTTACTCTTCTACTGGTCTGTTCATCCGCTTGTCTTTCTTACCTTCTTGCTTTCAGTTTGTATGTTCTTCTTTATCTTCATGTATGACCGCCTAATACCATAATTACGTGTCTCTCTGTTGCCGAAATTGACTTTTTCACACGTAAATATGACCATTCAATAAAAACCTTTCTAAAAATTCGCTGTCTCTTTAAGCTAACACGTTTGTTCAAAATACCTTTTCAGAAATACGTAGACATACCTTTCCTCCAAACCGCCACTTGTACAGGCAACTCGCCGCCTGGAAAGATGAGAAAAACAAAATAAGTACTTAGATAAACGCTCAAGAATATGATGGACAAGCAGGAAATCATGCAATAAAGTAAGTACAAAAGAAAAAAAAAAATGGAAGCTTATTTGTTCCTGAAAGAGATTTGGTTAATGAATAAACTGCTTTCACTTGGAGTCCCACTGTCGTCTAACAATACAAAGAAAAATGGCTTTAATGCAAATTGCGCAATAACAACAGAATAACAACGGTATAGACGTGACATCAATTTCGCTCGTTGGACCATTACGCAACTCTCAGGACCCTTATGGAAGACGTTTTTCTGAGCGCTACTCACATAAAAGCTAAACAGTCTCGCCTCTGGTCGGCTAAGTTGGAGATAGAAATCGCGTGTGGAGGAAAAAAAATCAAGAACAATGTATTCCTGCTTTTCCTCGACGGTCTGTTGTTCTCTCCCTTTCCCAATGCCTCTTCTCTTCCTCCCTCGCCGCCGCCACACGCGAACACGAGAACTTGCTGTCCCACTTCCCAGAATTCTCTCTCCCTCAGGCTCTCCCCTCAGGACGTGCGTCGAGCTAGAAGCAGAGTTCACTCTTCGCGCCTCAGGTGTAAGCCCAGGTGGGAAATCCAGGCACGCCACACACAAAGGTGACTCTGCCAGCCCGTCCTGTCTGGCGGCGATAAAAAAAAAAAAAAAAAAAAAACAGGAGCACCAACAAAACAGAGCAACAGAATGAAAAGAGTCGGTATCAAAAACAATAACTAGGAGAAGCAGCAGTGAAATAAACACACGTCAGATAAAGCAAGAAAAAAAGCAACAATAACAACCACGACGACAATAAATACATCTCTCTCTCTCTCTCTCTCTCTCTCTCTCTCTCTCTCTCTCACACACACACACACACACACAGTTAACAGGTATGTAGCACGTATTTATAAACCGGTTTGCCCCGCCAAGCATGCTGACCACGAGGGATCACCACGGGCGGCAGCAGGTCACCTCAATGAAGGGGCAAGGATGGCGAGGCAGCGTGGCGAGGCAGGGCGGCAGGGCAAGGCGGCTGGCTAGACCCACCACACATTCGCTCCGTTCGCTCTTCTTCCCCTTAACCATCTATTGCACCGTTTACATTTAAAAACAAGCTTCTTTGTAGCCTGAACTATGTTTAGACCAAAAGAAAAAATAAATAAATAAATATCTCTTCATCAAATTCTGGTACAACTGCGACCTGCAACCCGATCAACTCCTTTCCCTTTACGATCAAGGTTATTTCAGTCAAATGAGACGCGAGAAAACCTGCACGGAGCATAAAAAAGAAGCTGAAGTAAATGTTTTGGACTTTTATTTCTTACTTTCAGGGCTTTAAAGTCTTTTCAGGCCTGTGCGGCTGAGAGAGAGAGAGAGAGAGAGAGAGAGAGAGAGAGAGAGAGAGAGAGAGAGAGAGAGAGAGAGAGAGAGAGAGAGAGAGAATGATTGAGTACTTGGTGAACAGCGCAACATTCCCTTCTCACCTTGAGCTTCCATTCCTACCTGCCTCTTTCCCCGCGGCGCGATATCATCCCGATCCAATCAGTAACCCAAACATTTTCCTACCTGCACCGCCTGAGTCTTCCAGGTAACCGGTGCGCAAGGTCACTCAATTCGGCAGCGTCTTGCCTTGCATCAGCCGTCTGTGAGTCAGGTTTATGACTGTCTCATTCTAAGGCTGCTTTCACTCCAACGATTTTTGCCGGTCCAGCACATGCCGCACGGTTTAGTATTACATAGACTCGTATAGATGTATTCACATGAAGCCGGAACGGATATCTTGCTGTTCCGGCAGCCGCATCCTGCTGTACTGCCAGCAAGACCGTAACGGCAGGAATGTCGCAGAACGGTTTCGCTGGTCATGTGTTGCTATGGACGCTTTCATACATCCAGTGTTTCTGGCGTGAGACGAGGGCTATTTCTTATTATATTTATGAGTTTTCTTAGTAAACTATTGAGGAAAACATATAGATATCTTCCGTTTCCTCACAAAATTTATTATTTTCTTAGCAAAATATGGAAGAAAACAGAGATATCTGACGATTACTGATTAAATTTATGATTTTTCTTATTACTATAATCAGGAAAACTTATCTTTTCAGTTTTCTCACTAAATTAATGAGTTTTATGATGTTGTACATCATTGAGAAACGATGATGCACTAACAAAGATGACAAGGAGATACCGAAGGGAATGTTGAGAGGAATGGCCTGCGGGAGACACCGCACTGTCGCCGTACACGTCCAGGTGCCACGCGGCTGCCGTGCGGCATGTGCGGCTCCGGGGAAAATCGCTCGTGTGAAAGCGACCTAAACACGTGACCGAGGCTTCCGTTAATTTACAAAGGTCCATATTCTTAAATGTTTTGCCGTCCTACTTTCTTTTTCTTTTAAGATGACGGAGCGGAAACCATGAAGTCTTCCAGCGGTGCTTCCATGATTCCTGTGAGTTTAGTAAGAATCCTGCGCAATCGATGAGGAAGAAACGAAATATCCATGACGGACTATACTAATGTATGTAGTCTCTGAAAATACACTTGATTTAAAGGCATAAAGAAGAAGAAGAAGAAGAAAAAAGAAGAAAATGAAGAAGAAGAAGAAGAAGAAGAAGAAGAAGAAGAAGAAGAAGAAGAAGAAAAGAAAGAAGAAAAAAATAATAAAAAAATTAGAAATAAATAAGAAATAATAATAATAAGAAGAAGAAGAAGAAAAACTGGAAAAACAAGAAAAAGGAAGAATCATAAAAGAAAAGAAGAAGCATAAAAAGAAGAAGAAGAAGAAGAAGAAGAAGAAGAAGAAGAAGAAGAAGAAGAAGAAGAAAGAAGAAAAGAAAATGAAAAAGAAGAAAAGAAAAAAGAAGAAGAAACAGAAGCAGAAAAAGAAAGAAGAAGGACAAAGAGAAGAAAAAAAAAAGAAAGAAAGAAGAAGAAGAAGAAGAAGAAGAAGAAGAAGAAGAAGAAGAAGAAGAAGAAGAAGAAGAAGAAGAAGAAGAAGAAGAAGAAGAAGAAGAAGAACCCGAAGAAAAAAAAAGAAAAAGAGAAGTTACGGAGAGAGGAAAATGTTGAGAATGAAGTTGCAGTTCAAGAGATCAAATGGTCAATGGGAAAAAAAAAGAAAGACCTAAGAAAAAAAAAAAAAGCCAGCCAATCAAGGACACCTGAACACCTGAACACCTGAGCTTATACTTTGCAGCTGATGGGAAAATTAACTAATTATTTTTTTATTATTTTTTTACGTTAAGGCCTATAGCACCTGTAGGCATACTTGAAGAGTATATGTGGGAAGCGCTATTAAGCTTCCGCCCATTAGTGGCGCAGGCAATTTTATTTGTAGTGGTACCCATATTAGGGCCCCTGACACCCAAGCGAATCTTGGGTGTCAGGCAATTACACCTCCACCTAGAACCTGGGTATCATGGTGACATGTAGGTAACCTCAAACCACTTAACAAATGACAGCTTCAAAGTAGTATATGGTGGATTTTGAACCTACGCGTGGACGTCTGCCCGATCCCACGCTCACCACCTCATCCACTACAACATCGCCTCCCTTAAAATTGTTCGTTTCCTTTCCAGATGTCTCGATTTATAATTCTCCGCCATTTTTAAACAACAATAACCTGAACACCTGAGCTTCTACTTTGCACCTGATGAGAAAATTAATTACCTTTCCAGATGTCTCGATTTTCAATTTTTCGCCATTTTTAAACACCACCACCAAAAAAGCCAATGAAGAACACCTGAACACCTGAGTTTTTTTTTGCACCTGATGGGAAAATCAATTACATGTCGTTTTATTTGTGTTTGGTTTGTTCGTTTCCCTTCCAGATGTCACGCTTTACATTCCTCCGCCATTTTAAACACCAACAAATGTAACAAACATGAACAAATAAATATATAAGGAAAAAAATAAAAGAAAAGTAATGTAAAAGAGAATGAAAAAACAACAACCTGGAATGAATATTAAATAACTGAAGAAATAAAAGAAAGGAAAGTATTCATAACTAAAAGAAAAGAAAAATAAGTATAGAAACACGGATGTCTGGAGGCCTACATTATGCACACCTGCAGACATTCATTCCCTCATCATTCACCACGAGCCGGACGTACGTTTAACCCCTTCAGTACCAGGACGCGTTTACATATTTATTCTGCTTACTATTTCGTGATTTTATACAGCTTCAGAAACTCATGTGGGGATTAAAATAGTGAAGACTCTGGCCAATAATCTTCTGACCTCCATAGACCCTTCTTAATGTATATAAAACCGTCTAATCATACCCAAAACACATGGTAAAAATGCGTCCCAGTACTGAAGGGGTTAAGCGATTATGCATTGTATATTACAGTTGTCTGAAGTGTGTCAATCGAATCTTCTCAGGATTAATAGATACACTATTCAAAATAATGATGGTGATGATGATGATGATGATGATGATGATGATGATGATGATGGCAACAATAATTAATAAGGATGATAATAAAAAAACCAATAACAATAGAAAGAGGAAAAGAAGATCAAGAACAACATGAATAAGAAAAAACAACATTCACACAAAAAAAAAAAAAAAAAAAAAAAAACGCTGAGAGAAACAATAGAAAAAAACAATGAACAACAACAACAACAACAACAACAACAGCAATCATTAAGAACAAAACAAAAAACAACAAGCATTAAGTTACTGTACAAACAAGACAGTGGAGGACGCGTCGGGGAGAGCACAGCCAACAAACAAAACACCGGGGCAGGCAAAACTGAACAAGTCTCATCTTAAAAACAAATTATTTTTTCTTCACCTCGCCATAGGTAACGGTGTCAGAGGTCCCGTGTGTGTGTGTGTGTGTGTGTGTGTGTGTGTGTGTGTGTGTGTGTGTGTGTGTGTGTGTGTGTGTGTGTGTGTGTGTGTGTGTGTGCATGCTTGTCCCCTCAGCCAAGGTCACGTCTCCCTCACAAGTGCGTCTTAACGTAGATCACAATGACGGAGAGTAAGAGGAAAATGTTTATTAATGAAGCACGGTCATTGCATTATGGAGAGTTGTAGAAAATTTTTCATGAAAGAATACAAAACAAATAAACGAATAAATAAATACTTCTCTTTACCGATTAGTTAGACCAATTTACTTTCATTTCCCATCTATGCACATCTATTGCCTTATTGTCCTTAACCCCTTCAGTACTGGAATGCATGAGTTTCTGAAGCAGTATAAAGTCACCAAATAGTAACCAGAATGAAAATGGAAACGCGTCCTGGTACTGAAGGAGTTAAAGTCGATTGCATTTGCACCTGTACATTAATTTCTACGGCACTTTCATATACCTAACTTCAACACTTTTCCTTTACCTCGCTCAGTTACTTGCATGTTCTGATCAAATTTGCTTATCTGTATGTGTACCTGTGTGTGTGTGTGTGTGTGTGTGTGTGTGTGTGTGTGTGTGTGTGTGTGTGTGTGTGTGTGTGTGTGTGTGTGTGTGTGTGTGTGTGTTGTGTTTGTTGTCAAGAGGACGAGTTGAGAATGTATTTGCTAGTTTTCCTTTCTAATATTAATGGATCTTGTTTTTATTTGAAAGTGAAGATGGAAAACAGCTACAAGAAAGTCGGCATTTTAATTTCCACTGTAAAAAATATAAGAGAGAGAGAGAGAGAGAGAGAGAGAGAGAGAGAGAGAGAGAGAGAGAGAGAGAGAGAGAGAGAGAGAGAGAGAGAGAGAGAGAGAACCGTAATTCGAACAAAAATAGTAAGTCACGTGTGAAGAATCAATTGAAATGTTTATTGCATGTGAGCGGCTCATCTTCACTCGGCAAAAACTCGTGTGTGTGTGTGTGTGTGTGTGTGTGTGTGTGTGTGTGTGTGTGTGTGTGTGTGTGTGTGTGTGTGTGTGTGTGTGTGTGTGTGTGTGTGCGTGCATGTGCTTACTTATGCCTGCGTATTCCGACAAAACACGCAAAACAGGTTCCCACAGGTATGTTTCCTCGGGCTGTCCTGAGCTGGAGTGTGTATATAAGCCTGTGGTCGGCCAGCCTGAGACATCCTCACACGATCCTCACACCGACAACATGAAGCTCGTAAGTCCAGCACACACACACACACACACACACGTCTGCAAATTTAAATATTTATCTTTCCTCTAACATTTTCTTTCTTTTTAAACTTCTCTTTCTTCACAGTTCCGTTCCCCTTAAGTGGCCAGTAACAACGTAAAGTGTTGTCATTCGAACTGATATCTTGCCATTTTTACTGTTTTCACTCTCTGCTATTCACAGTGTTCTTAGTCCCTCGTGTTACCAATCACCATGTGTCTCCGAGCGGTGCTTTACTGTCACAGGCTAGGCAGACCGTGGTGTTTGTTGGCCACCGCACTGTAGTCACCACCCCCCATCACATTTGCCTTACCTGTTCCCCACCACACCCACTACTACCACCATCATCACCATACATCACGCCGAGGAAGTCACGCCCAACAAAATAACACGATTCCATCATGTGGAGGCTCAATTCCATTAAATTTGGTCCCGGTGTGCAGGTCGTGCTCGCCTGTCTGCTGGCTGTGGCTGCTGCCCGCCCTGACAAGGATGCCACCATCGTGACGGACGAACGTAACGACCAAGGGGACGGAAACTTCTATTACCGCTTCGAGACCAGCAACGGCATTCAGAAGGAGAAGACTGGCACCCCGGGAATTGAGGGACAGAGCAACTACGTCGGCTCCTTCCAGTAAGGGCAGATCTCTTGGTTGATACACTGACTGCACACGTCTTGTTTTTCCTTATAAGAGAACGATATGCTCTAACTGACTCTTCCCAACAGGTTCCCTCTGGACGACGGTACCCTCGCAACATTCACATTCGAGGCTGACGAGAATGGCTACAGAGTTAACTCCCCGCTTCTCCCTCCCATCCCTGAATACGTCCAAAGGCAGATCGACTTCGCTAATTCCCAGGGCAAGCGCCGTTAAACCTTCGACCAATGAACTTACACTTTCACACTACTCGAACCTCTTGCCACTCCTGTACATAACCTGTGCCAGCCATCAGCTTACTTAAAGTTGGACGCTACGCCCCAGGACACAATCATGTTATCACTTTTTTTTCCCAAATAAACAGCAATATATGATGCTTCATTTTGATATTTCCCTTGATAACAGAAACACTGTGGTGAGCCAAAGTTCTTCTGCTTGACGAGATTCAGGGGTTGTCTGGTCAGCTTTTTCTCTAAGGAGTGGTGTCACAACACAGCTTAGAGTGGACATGTGGTGTTAGGCAGGCGTGGGACAGCTGCTGCACAGGAAAGGAAGAAAACATGAGATAAAATTACTCATGACAGGACACAGATAGGTACATGCATGTGACAACGTATATTTGCTTGGTAATTCTTGAGACGTTACAGGCTCAAAATAGAAAGGAAAAGAAAGAGAAAGAAAAAAGGATTTCAAACAGCAAAGTTGATGGCAAGATGGTTTCACTTATGGACTCAATTGTCTTACAGCTGCTTTTCTCTTATGGTCAGACCATATATCAAGACGACACATTCTTCCTTCGTCGAAAATGGCGCTACCACACTATACTTGCCGCAATGAGAAAGGGCCGATAGGGCGTGGAAACCACTGGGACTCCCCCAGTGCTGCCACATCACAGATCACCGGCAGTATAGGCGCTCCGTTTGTCTTTTCTTCCAATAAGTACCTATTGACGTTGTAAATAACTGCCTTAGCTTGGCTATGAAGGTGGCCATATGGCGAGCTTGACGTAGAGGAATGATCCATTGCGAGAACATGTGTCTGTGATGCCAAAGAGAGAAAGAGACAGGCACAGGTTTCGTCGGTTGAGCGGGGTTGGAGAAAGAAGTAGATGGTGATAATGGCGACACTGGGGGGGATCCCCTTGCCACGCCCTACCGGCCATTTCTCGATGCGGCGATTTTTTTTTTCTTTTTACTCTCCATTCGCCAAGCCTACGGAAGAGGACATCGGTGGAGACTAAAAAAATTAGTGTGTGTGTGTGTGTGTGTGTGTGTGTGTGTGTGTGTGTGTGTGTGTGTGTGTGTGTGAGGGGATAGGGGCGTCTGCAGCATAGTTGGATTCATTACAATAAACTCAAGTAAGAAAATAAAAACACTCTAAAACGATTCCAATTTTTCACACTCAAAAGGCGGCGCTACACCACGTAGTTACAGCGCCTTCAAATTAACCAGGCAACCACTCAGTCAATCAATCGATCTTAGAAGAGACATACGTGCTGGACTTTTAACAATAATCAACTCTCCTTGAGTCACAAAGCATCCAATATGCAGAGAAAAATATGAAGAAAATGCTATACAGAAAGTGGAGATGCCTCAGAAGACAGAAGGAAAGAAAGAGCAGTGTGACCGCCGCTGCCACTCCCTGCCCAAACACACCTGTAGTGGAGAGGCCAGTCTGGACATTTGTTCCTTTATTTTGGCTAAATCTTTACTTTTCTTTTAGGGAGCCAGCACTAAAGTGGGCCTTTTATTATATTTTGTTACCTTGACTGGCTTCTCTCCTACATAAAAAAAAAATTCTCTCTCTCTCTCTCTCTCTCTCTCTCTCTCTCTCTCTCTCTCTCTCTCTCTCAAAATGTGTATCTGAGAAGAGGAAAATATACATCCTTTTCTTATCATATGGTTTGTTTTTACTCCTCTTTATCTATAAGAAAAAATACTGATCTTTAATCCTCGAGGCGTCTCCTGTATCATCTCCAATTAGGTGCCTGATGAATGATATTGACTCCGTAATCAGGCTAGTATAGACTGTCTACTCCGAAATGGCTCCTGGATTTAAAGTATATTGTAGCTTATTGATAATGTAATTGATTTGATGTGAAAAATACTTGTTTTCTGTTGA
The DNA here is from genome assembly GCF_017591435.1 of Portunus trituberculatus. Classification (NCBI taxonomy): domain Eukaryota; kingdom Metazoa; phylum Arthropoda; class Malacostraca; order Decapoda; family Portunidae; genus Portunus; species Portunus trituberculatus. Next base: position 2,781,775 of record NC_059302.1, on the reverse strand, counting down.
TCAATGCACTTATTACTAGGATAGCTCACTTTTCCTCAAGATCTGACAACCACGCATTCCCTGGGACAGTATTCAGACTGAGACCCAGGAGCCACTTTAGAGTAGACAGACTTTAGTAGTGATTATTGTAGTATTGACAAGTGCATGTAGTCACCTGAAGTCTCCCTGCATGTTGCTCTGTCCCTCTGATCCTGGAGCGCCCAGCCTCTGCTCAACGATGCCGTTGGAAGTCTCGAAGCGGTATTGGAAATTTCCATCGCCGTTATCGCTGCGCTCGTCCACCAAAGTCACTGCATCCCCATCAGGGCGAGGAGCAGCAGCGGCGAAAGCCAGCAGGCAGGAGAGAATCACCTGCACCACACGAAGCACCACAGAATTTTTTACTAATGTAATGACATTGTATATACATAAAAAAAAAAAAAAAATGTAACTTTATAAAATTCAACAGCAACTGAATCTACTTGTCTCGAAACGAAAAAAGAAAAAATGCATTATTGGCTAAAGATCTGCATGGGGCGTTAACTTTTTTTTACAGAGACTCAGGCACGTGAGGCACACTCCGGCACACGATGAGTGTCTCGAAGGCGTGATCAAGCTCTCAGCCTTTTTGCTTATTGGAAAGTTTTTCACTGACGTTGAGCGACTAGTCCTGTAAGAGACTGGAAAGTGCTGCAAAAGCTGTAAGAACTCACAAGCTTCATGTTGTCGGTGTGTGGAGTTCGTGTCAGAATACCAACGGAAGGCGAGAGAGCAGCTTATATAGCCAAGCAGGCAAGAGGAGTGGGTGAGTGTGGGGTCGCGGGTGACGGTGAAGGGCAACCACGAGGATCTTGGAACTAAACCGGTGCTAGATAGCGGGGTCTCCTGTCCTGCTGACCGCGCTACACTTACCCCGCACCCCGAACACAACAACAGGCCCGGTGCTAGATTGGGGTCAGGTGAGGCGTCGACTGACCTCCTCACTTTTGGAGGCTCTGAAACTATCCAGCAACTCGTCTCACCCACCAAGGAGGAAAACAATTTTGAGCTTTTAAATGGGCAACCAGCAACTGGAAACAACACCGCCAGCCTCACCATGAGGAAACATAACGATTCCTCTCAGGTGTGATCACGTCAAGGTTTTTCCATAATTGTCTTCACACAGAGAATATATTGTTGGCTTTTCGTTATGTAATGTTTTATTCCTCAAACTGCTTAAACTGAGAGAGAGAGAGAGAGAGAGAGAGAGAGAGAGAGAGAGAGAGAGAGAGAGAGAGAGAGAGAGAGAGAGAGAGAGAGAGAGAGAGAGAGAGAGAGAAAGCAATACAAAGATGGAGAGAGGAGGAACAGGAGGAAGAAGAGGGAATGAGAAGAGGAGGGAGGGAAGGAGGGAGGGAGGGAGGGAGGGAGGAGGGGGAGGGAATGAGAGAAAGAAGGCGCTTTTGGGGTCAGTGGCCGAAGTAAGAGGGAGAGGGAAAGGGTGAGACACAGCCTTGAGGTCAGTGGCTGAGGTATGGGAAAAGGAAGGGGAGGAGGAGAAAGAAAGGGCGAAGGAGGAGGAAGAGGAGGAGGGATAAGGAGAAGGTGCAGAAGGAGGTGATGGTGGTAGTGGTGGTGGTGGTGGTGGGTTAAGGTCGGTCAGTGAGGAAAGCAGGGCGAGGCGTGGCGTGTGTGGGTGACAGGACAACATTGGTTCGCCTCGACTTGGCCTCTCTATCCCTCGTGGTGGTTCGTTGTGTGTGTGTGACTTTCATTCGACCTCCTTACCTTATCGTCGCGTGCCTCACTTGCCTCTGTAGGGTCACTTTTATTGGTGGGTCAGAGGAGGGCAGTGGTGGTGGTGGTGGTGGTGAAAACGACAGGAATGCAAACTATAAAGGAAAATTAGCAAAAAGGAATATATTCAGATAATAGATTGCTGAAAATGATCTCAATAAAAGGAATTACTTGTAGCAGTAGTAGTAGTAGTAGTAGTAGTAGTAGTAGTAGTAGTAGTAGTAGTAGTAGTAGTAGTAGTAGTAGTAGTAGTAGTAGTAACAGTAACAGTAATAGTAACAGCAGCAACAGCAGCAATAGCAGCAGTAACAGCAGCAGCAGCAGCAACATTAACAACAACAACAACAAAAACAACAACAACAACAACAACAATACAACAACAGCAACAGCAACAACAACAAGAACAGTAACAGCAACAACACAACAACAACAACAACAACAACAACAAAACAGTAGCAACAGCAACGACAATAACAGTAACACCAACAACCAAAAAAAAAAAAGAACAAGAACTACAACAACAACAACAAGAGCAACAACAACATAGCAACTTTATCTCATTCTGAAAGCACACGAGTCTCCCCGGGACACTGATAACCCTGATCGTATGACAGCGCGCGGCTTGAGGTATATAATAAAAACTAATTCCACAAGTAAAGAGGTGTACTCAACATATAAAGTGTGAGTGGAAAATGATACGACTACCTTATATAGATTATACATTTAATGGTACAACACAGACATGATCCAAGATTTCCCTCCCTGTACCACGTAACACTAACTCCCACACAGACACTGCTTACTGAGGCGTTTGACTGACTGATTAAGGCTAATGCGCAGAAACAAAGAGGTCACACAACACACACTGCACTTCAGAGTCGAGAGGTTTCTGATAACACATTTTTTTTATTGTTCTTTTTTTTTCTATGTAAGAAGGGAAAACTTAGACACGGGCAATAAAACCATTAAACACAAACGCTCACTTAGATGCCACTCTCCGAACTGTGCCGATAGAGAGATGGCCAAAGTACTGGGTGAATGTCTTGAAACCTCCCTCTTAAAAGAATTGAAGTTATATGGGAAGGAAGAAATACAGAAGCAGGTAGAGAGTTCCGACGTTTACCGAAGTAGTTAAACTCTTCAATAATGACACACATTTTTATACAATTAGACCATTTTTGCTACGTTAGGAAGGGTCTATGGAGGTCAGAAGATTAATGGCCACAGTCTTCACTATTTTAATCCCACACATGAGTTTCTGATGCTGTGTTAAATCACCAAATAGTATGCAAAATGAATAATAGAAACGCGTCATGGTACTGAAGGGGTTAATGTGCAGTAGTAGTAGTAGTAGTAGTAGTAGTAGTAGTAGTAGTAGTAGTAGTAGTAGTAGTAGTAGTAGTAGTAGTAGTAGTAGTAGTAGTAACAGCAGTAATATTAGTTAGTAGTAATAAGATAGTTTGATTGGAAACCTGTTTTTGACTTTTTTTTTGTAGGCTGCAATGAAATGGGCTACTTACATTCATTTATTATTTTTTGAATTTTTAGATCTAAATAACTAAAGGAATAAATGATCAAAGTAAGGAAAATGAGTGAAAAGAAGAAAGAAAGGAAAGAAGGAAGAAAAAAGAAAAAAAAGAAAGAGAGAAAGAATGAGTGCATGAAAGAGATTAAAAAGAATGGACAAAATAAAAAAAAATAAAGAAAAAATCATTATAAAACGAACAGGAGAAAAAAAAATAGGAAAGGACTTGAAAATAGAAAAGAGAAAAAAAAAGAAAGACCAAAGAAAAAAAGAACGAACGAAAGAAGGAAAAGCACTCCCACTAATACTCGGATTGACCTTTCATTTTATACACTTGTTTTGTCTTTAGTAATATTAGTTTGCCACTGGCCCGCGCCCCTCATGAGTTTGATTATTGGAAGAAATACTTGTGTGGGAATATTAAGAGGCGATGGTGATGGTGATGGTAACAACAACAACAACAACACTAATAATAATAATAATAATAATAATAATAATAATAATAATAATAATAATAATAATAATAATAACACGAGTAATAACAGGAGAAAAAATCGGCAGCTGTTGCTTTTGGTGTTAAAAAATGTGGAATATGATGTCACTTGTATGAATAATTAACATATACACGAGAGAGAGAGAGAGAGAGAGAGAGAGAGAGAGAGAGAGAGAGAGAGAGAGAGAGAGAGAGAGAGAGAGAGAGAGAGAGAGAGAGAGAGAGAGAACGGTACTTCATCTAATTTAATGATAAACTAATTAGTAACTGAAGGAACAAGTGCTTATGTCTTCAGTTCAATGTAAGAGAAATAGACAGAACAGTTGAATTTTCGCAGTACAGACTTGGTGATGCAGTGATACAGTAATAAAATGCCTTGTCTTTTTGCCTAATGATAATAATAATAATAATAATAATAATAATAATAATAATAATAATAATAATAATAATAATAACAATAATAATAATAATAATAATAATAAAGCCTTCAACACGTGGCAAATAATGTACAATAATATCTTCTTTTGTGTAATTGTATCCTTGAGTGTGTACGTGGCCGTGAATTTATCTTTTCTGTGTGTGTGTGTGTGTGTGTGTGTGTGTGTGTGTGTGTGTGTGTGTGTGTGTGTGTGTGTGTGTGTGTGTGTGTGTGTGTGTGTTTTCATAAAGGAAGGTGTGTGTTCCGGGTTGTTAATAAGAATGTGGCGTTTTAAACTTAAATCTCCTTTACCGGACACCTTGAGAGAAAAAAAAAAAAAAAAAAAAAAAATCAGATGTAAAATAACAGTAGGAAAACCACCAAGTCACACAATGTATCTCCATTATAGAAAGCACCACACAGCACAACTCAGCACCACAACCATCATAGTAACCGGCAGACACCACATCAACACAATACCACCACCACCACCACCACAGCAGCATACCTAGCACCACAACAGAACCACCATCAAGACCTCAGGTAAGCACAGATAAGAAAGGTAAAGAAACGTACCACTATTAGACACGGTGAGTCACAAGAAGTTCATGCCCAGCGCCTCTCAGTGGTGCGTCCCTCACTCCCTCAGTCTGGTACAGTCAAGGTCACTCACTATAGCTACCTGCCTGGTCACTCCCTACAGCTGCCTGCCTGCTGCTCTACGCTATAAGTCATCATGCTGTTCATTTTCAGTCATGGTGTTTTCCACCATGTGAATGTTATTAATGTAAGACTTAACCTTCACTCTTTCTTATCGGCAAACTCTACTCGCCGTCACTCGTGTACCTACTTCATCCATTAAGGCTTTAACCTTCACTCCTTCAGCTTCCTTAATGGCAACCTTTGGAGCATCTGCCTTACACTTCTTTCCTAATTCGTCCCGCTGGTTGGGCTTTTCGAAGGGCATTTCTTCAGGCTCTCATTATTATTCAAACTTTGAAGCTGTACATTTCAGCTACTGTTCTTTCTTTTAATCAATGATTTTCAATGTCTGAATCTGACTCTTTTTTAAATTAAAAATGTTTTAAATGCTAAGATCTGCTGTGATATATATATATATATATATATATATATATATATATATATATATATATATATATATATATATATATATATATATATATATATATATATATATATATATATATATATATATATATATATATATTATATATATCAAACATGAAACGTTCTATCTATTTCTATATATGTTTGAATATATGAATAATACATAAGATAACACCGTTAAAGCCTTTATCGGAGCCTGTTCTTAGGAAGACAGGTGACGTGGTGAAGACGGAGCTTCCTCTTCTCTCAGGGTTTTCCTTTCCTTCTCTTTCGTCAGATTATTTGTTATCTCAGAAGGAAAAATATTCTTCTTTTTTTCCTAAAGTCTAGATTCTTTAGAGTTTAGATTTAACTTGTCTACTCGTAATTCAGCACACTACTAGAGCAGTCTAGACCGCGTCTACTGTGGATCATTACTTTTGCTACTTGGTCCTTCAGACACCTCCGTCAGTGGGAACAGGGTCGCGGTGTTGCCATACAGCACAGAGGACTAGTGGAGCGAGTCTCGCTAAAATATTCCTGCTGGTGATAA
>NC_059302.1:2728424-2765924 GCF_017591435.1 Portunus trituberculatus | reverse complement strand
GAAAAAAACTAAGGCAGACTTGACCACAAATAGGAGCTTCAAGACATTTACTCCTTCTTTTTAGGTTCATTCTCTCGAACCTACAATGGGACTGGCAACTTAGTAGGTCTTTTTGTTGTTGTTGTTGTTGTTTTACGTTGCCTTTATTCAGTTTTCCCCTCGCATTAAAAAAATAGCGATCCGTTCCGCTTTTTATCGACAGGGGCCGCCGTGGTACAGTGGAACCATGCGTGCTTTGGGGTCCGAGTGGTCTCCAAGCGCACGGGTTCGCATCCTGTCCACGGTCCGAGTGCAGGTTGGGCTCCCTCACTCGGGGCAGCGGTTTCCTAGCGGGTGGGCTTCGAGATAAGGGGTACCCAAAAAAGTATCCCCTTTAGCCCATAAATTCCCGTGAAAAGCCCACATGGTATAAGAAAAAAAAATGGGAAGTCTGCTGTGTCGGTGTGGTATTTAAAGCATAACTGAATTAATCCCTACACCGGAAAAAAAAACTCGGAAACATGAGACACAAACATCAATTAAAGTACTTACACATGCACAAGTAATAAAGTCTTCTAAATTATGACGTGAAAATACACAGTCGCTTATATATAAACCGCCCTACTGTTTTTTTCTTTTTATTCCTTCGTTGATCTGCGCTTTTTTTTTTTTTTATTTCACACATGCACACGTAATCAAATCTTCTAAATTGTGAAGTGAAGGTACAACATAGTCGCTTATAAATAAATTGCCCTATTGTTTTTCTTTTCTTTTTTTTCCTTCGTTGATATGCCTATTTTTGAGGACATAAATGCATTACTTGTGGTTCTCATTAATACAGTTGTCTCCGTCATGTCTGTAAAAACCAAGCACAAATAAAGATTAGCGTTTTTCCCTTTTATTTTTAGCGTTTTTCCTTTATTTTTTTTTTATTTCCATCTCTCAATGAAGTTTACAGTAATGACTTAAGCAGTTTGATGATGATTTCTTTTCTTCATCTTTGATTGTGACGCAGATGTTTGTTGTTGAGATTCTTTTTTTTTTTTTTTTCTCTGCAAGCATTTATCCTCAAAATTTAGAATGTTTAACTTAGTCATTTAATCTATTCACTTCATATATTCATGTGTCAATTTTAGTAGCTGGTTTCTTTATTCATGTTACCTTTTATTCACCTATTTTTATCTATCTATCTGTCTATTGATCTACAAAATTAATCTACAGAAAAATCCATTTACCTACCTATTCATCTTCCGAAAAATTCCAGATACCTACGTATTTACCTATCGAAAACTTCACCTACTAGCCTATTTACTGTACTACCGAAAATTGCAACTACCTATTATCTATCTATCAAAAAACTCCATTTACCCGTTTATTTGACCAACGAAAATTCATCAATTTACCTATTTATCTATCGAAAACTCCACCTATCGACCTATTTATCTATCGAAAACACCTATCTATCAATTTAGCTGTCGAAAACTCATCTACCTACCTATTTATCTATCCAAATACTTCAGCTACCTACTATTTATCTATTTACCTATCCAAAAACTCCACCTGCCTATCATCTATCTATCGAAATATTCCATCTACCAAGGAAAACTAATCTACCTACCTATTTATCTATCTAAAAGCTTCATCTATCTATTCATCTATCGCTCCATCTATCTATCTACTCATCAATAAAAAAAATTAATCTATCTATTAACACTTTAAAATTTCCTATTCACATTTATTTAATCATTTAGCCTTTTTAATATGTATGTATGTAGATATGTACGTGTTTGTGTATATGTATGTGTGTACCAATATATTCCACCATCTATCCACTTACCTACCTTTCTCCTTCCTCCCACGCAATACACCACCACCACCACCACCACTACTACCACCACCATCACGTTAAGTCGCCTCGCCCAGCACTTAGAAAACACTTACAATTACACGTGTCCTCTTAACCTCCGTCTTTACTTCCCTGCTTATCTCATCCTCTCTCTCCTCTCACAACCTCTCACAATTTTTCACTCTCTCTCTCACTCCCTTTCACTCCTTTTCACAGCCTCTCACAACCTCTCACAATCTTTCATTCTCTCTCACTTCATTTCACACACTCTCACAACCTCTGACAACCTCTGACAACCTCTCACAACCTCTCACAATCTTTCACTCCTTTTCACAACCTCTCACAATCTTTCACTCTCTCTCAATTTCTTTCACCACCTCTCACTTCCTTTCACAACCTCTCAAAATCTCTCACTCCCTCTCACAACCTCTCACTCCCTCTCACAACCTCCCTCCCAAACCTTGTCACTTTTTTTTATCTAGTGAATGCTTATAAAAATGCTAAACGATGAATAAAAAAGATGATTAATTAGTGACTTACGTTAATCTTTCCGGTTTATCCAAATTTTCCTGAACATGCCACTGCTGCTGCTGCTGCTGGATAATTTGAGGTATGTTTCATTATGTCCTTTTCTTCAATTGTCTGTTTTTATTGATTTCTTTTTTCTTTCTTTTTACATTCGTTATTTTAGCATCATAAATAGACAGACATTTACTGATAGACATAGATAGATAGATAGATAATTAGATAGACATTATAAAGATAGATAGATAGGTAGATATCTAGACAATTAGCTGAAAAAGAGACAGACAGACAGACAGACAGACAGACAGACAGACAGAGAGAGACAGACAGAGACAGACAGAGAGAGACAGACAGACAGACAGACAGACAGACAGACAGACAGACAGACAGACAGACAGAAAAACAGACAGACAGAGAGACAGACAGACAGACAGACAGAGACAGACAGAAAAACAGACAAACAGACAGAGAGACAGACAGACAGACAGAGAGACAGACGGACAGACAGACAGACAGATAAACAAACAAGCATGCAGGGTGAAGGCAGTCAGTATAACATACAAACAGACAGGTGGATATGTAAATAACTACAAAAGGACAGTATAAATAGCCAGGAAAATATAATGTTTAAAATTTCTTCTTGCAAAGGTAATAGTGATAATGCATTATTGTTATTATTATTATTATTATTACTATTTTTGTTATTATCAATATTATTATTATTATTATTATTATTATTATTATTATTATTATTATTACTATTATTACTATTATTATTATTATTGTTGTTGTTGCTGCCATTATAATTACTAATATTACTTATTAATATGAGTATTATCGTATTATTATAATGATACTACTACTATTATTACTACTACTACTACTACTAATAATAATAATAATAATAATAATAATAATAATAATAATAATAATAATAATAATAATAATAAAAAAATAATAATAATAACAACAATACTAATAATAACTATCATTATCATTAACATTATTAACACAATTACAAAAGACAGTACAAAGCAACAGAACATGAAACAACCACAAGCACAAAAATACACAAAAACCCACTCAAAGCAGGATCTGAAATGACACAGTAAAGTAACACGGCGGACAAGATGATACAGGTGGAGATAATGGCGGAGTTATGTAAGAGCCTTCAGGAGGGGTGAGGATGGGTCGTGTGTGTGTGTCTTCGTGCGGTCTTCATGATACTGGAGGCTAAGAGAGACCTTGAGACAAACCTTGGCACACTGCAGCATGAGGAAGCCATTACCTACCATTACTCATTACCCATTGATTATCCACAGCCTCGTTAGTGGGCTCAACTGGAACCTATGCGTGTCCTCTTCCCTCCTCAGGTAAAGTTAGAAATGAAGAAAAAAAACTTCGATTACATTTTTTTTTTCTTTCCCGCTAAGACCCACTAGCGGGCTGCATAATTTTCACATTTGTTAGCCACGGTGCGGGAAAGAGAAAGAGAGAGAGTGTGTCTGTGTGTGTGTGTCTGTGTGAAATACATGCTTTAAAATTCTAGACGGGAGTAACCTTTTTGTACTGACGTGAAGGCACCGCTAAAAATGTTGGGGTTATTCGTAAAACTAAAGAATTCTCCGGTGCTCCACTTCTTCCACGTTTCTGGGGCGGAAATTTGCAAGTATAACAAACTAACCATTTCACTTTCAGTTTCCATGTTTTCCACCCACGAGCTTTTCTTTCCTCCCTGCGGCCCGTCTCGGTATTATCATTCACAACAAACACTCGCTTATGCAAACAAAGTCTTCGTCACCCTTTCTCTACTTCTATTCCTCTTCCCCTCAAATCCTCAAAACAGCCTTCAAACCCTTTCTTGGCCTCTCCCTTCTCCATGACCCCCCACTCTACCATTCACTCCCTCCCCATCAACCCCACTCGCCTCTCACTCTCCTCCCACAAAACCTCTCTCCTCCTCCTTCGCCTTGAGTCTTGCAATCTATCCTCCCTTCAGAAATCACCTTGCCCCGCCGCGTTCGGGTATATAAAGGTGGCTGTCGGCGACCAGAAAGCATCTTCTTCTGATCCTCACACCGACAACATGAAGCTCGTAAGTAGCAGTGGTCGGAGGAAGGCTCTCAGTGTTGACTCAAGTGATAATCGGCAGCGTGGTGTTGGTTGTGGTGATGGTAGTGGTAGTGGTTGTGGTGGTCGTGCTGCGTGCCTCTGTTTGCATTGCAGCGACCTCGTGCGGTAATATGAGAGGGAGAGAGAGAGAGAGAGAGAGGGGTGATAGAGAAGGAGATAAGGAGAGAAACAGGAGTTAAGTGTACTATTTCACGACACAAAAAGGGATTAGGTGAAATATAAATGGGATGAGAGAGACTTCATGAAGGGAAAAAGGAGTTGAATTACATCTTTTGGCATGGATTGGGTTTAATTTTTTACTCAATGCTCTTCCACTGCTCTAAGCCATGCACCTAATGGACATAATGGCGACTTTTCACTCTCTGGTGCATCATGACGGCGCCGTAAAGCTGCCACCGCCGCCGTTAATTCACCGCTGCCGCGTCCTCTTTCACCCGCCACCTGCCATCTGCACGTGCCGGGGTTCATTTCTTTTTTATCTTTTTTTCACTATCATTATTCAAACCACGAATATACAGACATCTGAATTCATCATCTTTTAGCAAGGGTCATTATGTCATCTTTCCTTGCTCTCCCTCCTCCTCCTCTATAGTCGTCTTGCCTCCCCTCGCTCTTCCTCCATTCAGCGCTCCACCAGTCGAGTGTTTTGCAGCAGCTCAAGATTCCTGTACCATCCTATCACGATTTTTAGTGATGGCAGTTTGCCAGTGTTTGTATTCGTGAAGTTATCAGCTATTTATTACTACTTAAGGCCCAAGTTGTCGCCTTCCTTGATTTTTTTGCCAACTACCCCGGTGTTTAGGCTTTATCCACCGTTCCAACTCGTGCCTTGTCAGCAGTGCCGGTGAAAGTCCTGGCCGGGTCTCTGCGTCGGCCAGCGGGCATCACTTGGTATGAAGTCTTTAAATTGAATATTCAACCAAACAACATCGTGGTACGAGACACGTCCGGAGGAAGAAAATTGCCTCCACAGACACAAACACACGATGACAACCATGAAACTCAGTAAAAATGTCCACAAAAGATTGTAACTTTTACTTCTTTTTTTCTTACTATGCTTCTCAGCCAAACACCAGAGGACATCAACAACTCACTACACATTCCACCCTTCAGGCCGTGTTCGCTTGCCTGCTGGCCCTGGCTGCTGCCGCCCCCCGCCCCGACCAGGACGCCACAGTGGTCCTCGACGAGCGCACTGACAACGGCGACGGCACCTTCACCTACCGCCTGGAGACCAGCAACGGCATCGCTGAGGAGAGGACCGGCGTGGTGGGCGCCGAGGCCAGAGCAACATGCAGGGATCCTACAGGTAGGGCTACAGTGATGCCACCTGCCCACAGTCACCTTGACTGGTTGGCTCATGACGTGTTCACCAGAAGCCACTTTCAGTACAGTCAGTACTATACAGTACACACACGTGCATGACGCTTGGTTCTCTCCCCACAGCTTCACCCTCCCTGACGGCACCATCGCTGTTGTTACCTTCATCGCTGACGAGCTTGGCTACCGCCCCGAGTCCCCACTCCTGCCCACCCCCCACCCTCTCCCCGCTCACGCCCAGGAACAGATCCGCATCGCCGAAGAGCAGCGCGCTCAGGGCATCACCTTCGAGAGGAAATAAGCTGAACACAACCCGAACTATGAACTTGTCCTTCCCTTCTATCTGCCCTATTCGGGCAGCCTCACTCTTAATCATTTACATGCATTATATTTTTATCAATAAAATTTCAAGCACATGATGTCTAAGTCTTTTCTATCCACTCCTGTGCGGATTAGCTTCCTTGGCAATGGCAGGCAAGGAAGGTGAAGCAGCAGACTTCAACTTTATCATTGAAGGCTTTCATTCTGAGGGTGGGCGGGCCTCTTCGCGTGTCACGGCGCACAAAAACTGGGCACTTTTCAATAGCAGTGTAGCAACGAGGCACCAGCTGACCGTGTGAAGCAAAGAGCAACGCCTGAGCCTTGTGACGCGACCCACAAGGCTGAGTGAAGGCTGTCTCCCGCACCAAGGGGGCGGCAGGGATGGACGCTAACAAGGCAGTCAAGTTCCGCTTTATCCTCCATCTAAGAGCACTGACTGAATTGAGAACTCCATAAAGGTTTTCTGTTTCACTTTGTGTGGGTGCCTCTCTCTCTCTCTCTCTCTCTCTCTCTCTCTCTCTCTCTCTCTCTCTCTCTCGACAAATTAGTTTCATAATACAATCCGTATGTATACTATCACGATGGGGAACACTGTATCTTTAAACAGAGCCAACACACACTAATAACCACCATGTTTTGGAGAAAAGAACGGTGTGTTACTGAGATCATCCGAATCTCGCCAGTAAGGGTGAAGAGGAGGCGAGACAACATACTGACTGCTGTTAGTGGTGGTGGTGGTGGTGGTACTTAATGAGAGAACAAACACGTCACTGAAACTCGGGCAAAGACTCCTTCGACTTTTGCTGCTGAACATATTTTTCTGTAACCACCTTCATTTCTTTAACTTATTTATGTATTAGTTTTTGATCACCCGACCACGAATAGACATATGAATCTCTCTCTTCCTGTATCCATGACAACACTACTTAACAATGCACTGAATGATGAAGAGTAACTAGTACTGTACCAGAAAAGAATTAGCCCAATATTCATTCTGCTTAATATTTGGTGATTTTTATATAGCTTCAGGAACATGTGTGGGGATTAAATTAGTGAAGACTCTGGCTTTTAATTTTCCAACCTCCATAGACCCTTCATAATGTAAATAAAATGGTTAATCATACACAAATCCCAAGGTAAAAATGTGTCCCAGTACTGAAGGGGTTAAGGATGTAGTCGATATCAATAGCATGGGATCTGATATTCTAATTCTAATGAGTAGATACAACTTTATAAATTTTCAGATACGAAATACTAGGACAACTCGATTACTTCTCTTAATGTCAGTGGCGCTTTCAAAATTGTACTCAAAACTTAACCTCTTCAATACCGGGACACATTTTTACCTTGAGATATGTGTACGAATAAACCATTTTATTGACATTAGGAAGGGTTTAAGGTCAGAAGATTAATGGCCATAGTCTTTACTATTTCAATCCCCAACATAAGTTACTGAAGCTGTATAAAATCACCAAATAATCTCCAAAATGAATATTGAAACACGTCATGGTACTGAAGGGGATGTTTATCTTAACAATTTGACATAAGGACACAATATATTAAGAGAACCTGTAAAAATAGAAATAAGAAAAACTTTAGACCTACAAACATGACAGTCCCAACAGAAAATAAGCCTACCTCTTACCACCCATCATCCTCATCCACGAACTTGTTTAATTTTGTTCTTGTACGAGTATGTGTTTCTCCCGGTAAGGCAAAACAGATGGGGGTAAGCACTGGTCCACCTCCTTCCCTTGACACTGCAGGCTTGTTTGGCTCTGAATTATTCTACTCATCCACTAGAAAATGTGCAGTCCGCAGAGTGTCTAATTAACGCCTAGAGTGGGCGGCTACACGGCAGAGACGAATGGAGAGGGAAGGAGAGGAGTCTTTGTCCTGCAGTGGAACCATAAAGGCAGAGGGTAATTACACTAAGGGCGAAGCTGTGGCCACTTTCTCTACAGCACTGCAGGGGTGTGGGTGGGTGTTGTGTTCCTGAAGGTGTGTGTGTGTGTGTGTGTGTGTGTGTGTGTGTGTGTGTGTGTGTGTGTGTGTGTGTGTGTGTGTGTGTGTGTGTGTGTGTGTGTGTGTATCTTTTTTTTTTTATCTATCTTAGTTATGTTCGTGACGCTTTTACATTAAATGCACTTCAGAATGCTCTGTTTTTTACCTTCCTCTTTTAGAATAACGCGATTTGAGAAAACAATATATATATATATATATATATATATATATATATATATATATATTTTTTTTTTTTTTTTTTTTTTTTTTTTTTTTATTATTATTATTTTCTTTTAATATGTATGTACTATTTTGTTAGTAACATTCAACCACCACCACCACCACCACCACCACCACCATCATTACTTCTGCCACTACTACTACTGCTGCTACCACTAGTATTATTACTACCACTACTACTGCAACTACTACCACCACCACCACCTACTACTACTACTACTACTACTACTACTACTACTACTGCTGCTACCACTACTACTACTACTACTACCACCACCACCACTACTACTACTACTCCTATCAATTGGATGACGTTGACTGACTTAGGGAAAGGATATTCACCACCACTACCACCACCACCACCAATACCACCACCACCACCACTGCCTGTCTGTCTCTGTCTGTCGGTCTGCCTGTCTGAATCAAGGCAAGGACGCAGACTCCCCGCCGGTTATTCTGAAGGGCGGACACTTTCCCGTACTTATTCCTCCCACACGTAGAGGTGACTTGTCCCCAGCCACTCCTCGGACACGGGTATCTGAGGCCCTCCGATCCAGACAAGGGCGGAGAAAGGTTAGGTCGCGGGGAGGTGGCTGCTGCTGCTGGAGTGTGTGCTAATATTAGTCAAGGGGGGGGGGAGGGAGATGAGGAAAGTAGGATTAAACTCTTTCTCATATTCAATTTGTTTACTATTTGCCAATTTGAACAGCTTTCAGAAACATATGTTGGGATTAAAATAGTAAAGACTTTAGCCATTAATCTTTTGACCTCCATAGACCCTTCCTAATGCAAACAAAACTGTCTAATCATACCCCAAAATTCATGGTGCTAAGGAAGATCAGGAAAGTAGGATTAAACTCTTTATATTCAATCTGGTTACTATTTGTCGACTTAAAATAGTAAAGACTTCAGCCATTAATCTTTTGACCTCCATAGACCCTTCCTAATGCAAACAAAATCGTCTAATCACACCCAAAAAATCAAGGCAAAAATGGGTTCCAGTAATGAAGGGAGTAAATGTGGTGAGGTTCGATTGTTCTCGTCCCTTAAAGGATTACGAGCCACAAACTTTTCCCTACGAGCCTTAAATGTTGATGGGATGATAGATATGTAAAGGTCCCGGATTCTGGTTGACTAGTGCAGGTGAAAGGTGAGGTTTCGGTGGTGGTGGTGGTGGTGGTGGTGGTGATGGTGATGAAATACAGGCTTAGTCATTACTGTGGACAATTCAGTGATGGTGACAAGAATGGTGTGGCTATTCTCAACTTTCTTCCTTTCTTCCTTAGTTCTTAATTGCTTGCTTACTTCTCTTTCTCCTCCCTTTTCCTGTTTCCTTTTCCTTCCTTTTCTCTTTTTCGTGTTGACAGTACGTACCAAAATCCTTTCAACCGAAGCGCAAATGATTTACAGTTACAGTCACACTTTCTGTCTTGGTTCCTACACTTTTAACATACTGCCTACTACTACTACTACTACTACTACTACTACTACTACTACTACTACTACTACTACTACTACTACTACTATCACTACTACTATTACTATCACTACTACTATTACTACTACTACTTCTACTACTATTACACTACTACTACTACTACTACTACTACTACTACTACTATTATTACTACTGCTATTACTAGTACTATAACTACTACTACCGCTACTACTACTACTACTACTACTACTACTACTACTACTGCTATTACTAGTACTACAACTACTATTGCTACTACTACTACTACTACTACTACTACTACTACTACTACTACTATTATTTTGGGTACACCACATTTGGAATTACATTTTTTTTATCTTGGCTAACAACCTGAAGACACTTGCTATCTTTGCTCTTACTTATAATACCTTCTTTACTTATAACATGTACTACCTTCAACTGCACATTATATCTTACCTTTTTAAACTCCAACAAACAACTTAGTTCCACAAGATTCCTTTCAATAAACAACCGAGCCACACTTTACTGCCTTGAGTTATGCACTTCAGTAGACTTCATGCCTTTTTTCACTTTTCTACCTTGAATTCTATGCTTCAATATACTTTTCTACCTTGAGTTGTACACTTCAAGACACTTCCTGCCTTTCTTCACTTTTCTTTCCTTGAGTTCTTTACTTCAATACACTTCTTAGCTTTCTTCACTTTTCTACACTTACAAAATACACTTTCTACCTTCACTTCTGACAAGACATATAGAAAAAAAAATAGGATAGAAAAAAAAAGTGAAAGAAGATAAGAAAACTACACAAATTTACCCGAAAGACTTCAAACTTTTCACTTTTTCGCTCCTTTTCACCTGACTTCCTTATAAGTGCACACATAATTAATCTTCCCGCTCCATCTCCCTTCTCTTCGTCCGCCTCTTAATAGACCGTAACTTCCCACCGTCACCAGCTCTCTCCGTCACCATACGTTACGAGCATGGAATAATAGGGAAGCTCAGGAGAAGGAGGAAGAAATGGACAGAGAAACGGAGGAGGTGTAGGCGCAGATTAAGGAAATATTAGAGGGAATAGGACATTGTTAGTAGGAGAACACGTAGATATGACGCGATTACAGTGATATAAAGGTGTAGATAAGGTGAAGGTGTTGGTGTTGGGTGTTGGCTACGATCCCACGGTGGTGTAGCTGTTGTTGTAACGGTGTGGAGAGAGAGAGAGAGAGAGAGAGAGAGAGAGAGAGAGAGAGAGAGAGAGAGAGAGAGAGAGAGAGAGAGAGAGAGAGAGAGAGAGAGAGAGAGAGAGAGAGAGAGAGAGAGAGAGAGAGAGAGTGTATGTGTGTGTCAAGGGTCATAATACGGTATTCTATGCTAATAAGTGAGGAGAATACGCTAAAGGAAGAAAATGACACGGTGATGTATGAGAGAGAGAGAGAGAGAGAGAGAGAGAGAGAGAGAGAGAGAGAGAGAGAGAGAGAGAGAGAGAGAGAGAGAGAGAGAGAGAGAGAGAACAAACACCCTCATTCAACACCTGCTTCTACTCCTCCTGCTCCTCCTTTAGACAGCCACGCCGGGCAGACAGACAGCAAGCAACATCTCACCGCCTCAAGCGACCCTCACCCCCCCTCACCACTTTTCCCCTTCCTAAAAAAACAAGAGGTACTTATGTCCGCACCTTTCATATCATAGTGCCCGGCCTTCAGCAGT
The DNA here is from genome assembly GCF_017591435.1 of Portunus trituberculatus. Taxonomy (NCBI): domain Eukaryota; kingdom Metazoa; phylum Arthropoda; class Malacostraca; order Decapoda; family Portunidae; genus Portunus; species Portunus trituberculatus. Next base: position 2,754,393 of record NC_059302.1, on the reverse strand, counting down.
GTCCCTTCAACCCGTTACCCTTCTCCCTCTAACGACCTTCACCCACTCACTACCCATCGCTACCTGGTATGGGCCAGTCACCCCTTCGCCGAGAGGCCCCGAAAGTGAAGACACCAACCGGCCCATAGGAGACGTATATAAGGGCTTCCTCTCGTGTCTCGTCCACAGTACATCTGCAACAGCCATCATGTTCGTAAGTACACCACCGCACGAGGCCTCCACTGACTGAGCCACGCTACCTGACACAAGCCAACGCTCATGCACGGACCGACTTGAATATTCATCTGTCTACCTGCCCATTCATCGGCTTTCTATGGTTTATCATTGATGAAAAAGAGGAGAAAGCGTGTGTGTGTGTGGTGTGTGTGTGTGTGTGTGTGTGTGTGTGTGTGTGTGTGTGTGTGTGTGTGTGTGTGTGTGTGTGTGTGTGTGTGTGTGTGTGTGTGTGTGTGCAGCGGTGACTGCTAATCAAGTGTCGGTGCCACAACACCCTTCAGTCGTGCCTCACGCTAGACACGAAAACCCGCGGATTTTTTTTTCTTTTTCATAGTTTTTACGTAAACTTTCATGTGCCAATGACACATCAAAACTTTTTACGGTTGCAAATCAAGTAAGACTGTTCCAAAGTTTATATATAAAAGTATGAAAGTATTTCTTTCACGAACAACTAAATCTTGAACTTTCACTTACTTACACATGCTAATTAACAGTAACGGTCCCGTCAACACTTCCCTCTCTGCCTCATGTCTGTGCCTAACCTAATTCTTCCTCCCATGGAAAGTACGCGTTGAGGCTCATAGTGTTCCTCCTCCCTCAGGTGCTCCTCGCCTGCCTGTTCGCCGTCGCCGCCGCCGCTCCCCAGCTGGAGCAGGAACCCATCGGCATCTTGCTTGACGAACGAACAGACTCCGGTGATGGCAACTTCGCTTATAACTTCGAGACCGAGAATGGCATCGTGATGGAAGTGTCCGGCACCCCCGGGGCTGAGGGCGCAACCAACATGCAGGGTGTCTACAGGTGAGTGTTCCCGCCAGCCGCCGCCGCGTGGACCACTGTGACAAGCGATAGTCAGTCTGACCTTCGTGTTGGCGCCTCTCACCATCTCGCTGCTGCCTACCCACAGGTTCCCCCTCCCTGACGGCTCCATCGCTGAGGTCCGCTTCTTCGCTGATGAGGGAGGTTACCGCGCCGAGTCCCCGCTCATCCCCACCCCCCACCCTCTCCCCGCCCACGCCCAGGAGCAGATCCGCATCGCCGAAGAGCAGCGCGCCCAGGGCATTACCTTTGACAACCAAGGCAGGAGACTGAACCGCTAAACCTAGGGACGCCGCTTCATGGAATCCGCTAAATTTTCGACACGTCTTCGTTATATACCAACACTAAGTAGTTCTTCCCTACTTCGACGCATCATCTGGCCTTCTCATTCTATAATTATTTCTACATTTGCGATTTTATAATAAACCGATAAAAAACACGGCGCGGAGGTCACACTCGATGGCGTCCGGCTGAGAAAAAATATATCGTTTAATATCGCCGTCGTAATGGAAAACGATCTTCCATAACTCTCGAAAAATAAATGAATCAATATGAACATGCGAGTCATTTCCCCATAATGCGTCACATGTGTTGGCTGGGAAGGAGAAATGTGTGCAGGATGAGTCTTGGCGAGGCGAGGGGCGAAGGTTAACGATTCATTATGACTGCTACTGTGTGTGTGTGTGTGTGTGTGTGTGTGTGTGTGTGTGTGTGTGTGTGTGTGTGTGTGTGTGTGTGTGTGTGTGTGTGTGTGTGTGTGTGTGTGTTTCAGCAGCAGACCAGGTAGAATAAACAGCTGCTTACAGACATCTCAGGGGCTTCACACATCATCACAACATCGAGGACAGGAGTAACACAGGAGCAGAACTCACTTGAAGAACCATCGCGGCTCCAAACATAGCGCAATACATCCTGCTGCTCATAAATATCACAACAGACAAGAAAAACCACATCACAACTTCACCAACCTAAAATTTTCAAACACTAAAACACATCACGATCACAACATCAGTGCACCATTCTCTTTCTCATTTCCCCAAGTCACATCACACTTTAACCCCTTTGCCACTACCAGCACCACTACCTACTCTCATTTCTTACTCTTACATCTACTAACCCAAATATTTCCAATGCAAGAGTTCACCAGGTCCTTCATTGCTCTTGGTTGTCTATGAAGCACACTCAGGAACTGCCTAAACGAATCAGTTAACCTTCACACGACCTGTAAATCACCTCTGAACTAACAGACAGCACCACAGGACAGTCTAAGAGCAGTAGTCACGAGTTCATGATGAGACAGGGGAGGATAGACAAGAGGAGGAGGGGAAGGAGAGGGAGAGGGAGGAGGAGGAGGAGGAGGAGGAGGAGGAGAAGGAGAAGGAGAAGGAGAAGGGGAAGGGGAAGGGGAAGGAGAAGGAGAAGGAGAAGGAGGAAGGAGGAGGAGGAGGAGGAGAAGGAGAAGGAGAAGGAGAAGAAGAAGAAGAAGAAGAAGAAGAAGAAGAAGAAGAAGAAGAAGAAGAAGAAAAGAAAAAAAAAAAAAAAAGAAAAGAAAAGAAAAAAAAAAAGAAAAAAAGGAAAAAGAACAAAAACAAGAACAAGAAAGGAGAACAAGATCAAGAAAACGAAGACGAAGAATTAAAAGAAAAAGAAAGTAAAAAAGAAAAGGACGCAAGGACGAGGAACTAGTAGTAGTAGTAGTAGTAGTAGTAGTAGTAGTAGTAGTAGTAGTAGTGATGGTGGTGGTGGTGGTGGTGGTAACGAAAATCATGTCTGAATCAGTTTGAACGACAGACAGCGCCAGGGAAGAACACCTCAAACATCTGGCGAAGCAGAAGCGAAGGTTGAAGATTACAGGAACGTGTTGGGCGTGGGGCGTGGGGGCGTAGAGCGTGGGCGTCCTGAGCCACGCGGTCCACCCTTTGTGCTTCCTCGCTGGGGCGGGAAATGCCTTCACTCCCCCATCTCTGTCATAAGTCGTGGACCGGCGGTGTCTGGGGGATAACTCTCACCTGAATGGCAACAGCGAACGCCAGTGAAGGACGATTGGAGGAGGAGGAGGAAGAGGAGGATTACAAGGGATTACGAACACTATCAAGTCTTCAGGTTCTTACTAGGTTTTTAGATTGCATCATCAAGAGGAGGAGGAGGAGGAGGAGGAGGAGGAGGAGGAGGAGGAGGAGGAGGAGGAGGAGGAGGAGGAGGAGGAGGAGGATTACAGCTGGCAACAAACTTCAGGTTCCCTTTTTCCAAGATACTGCTGGCTTGATCTTCTTTGGCCAGCAACGTACTGCCTCTTAATACAATGGTCACTAACAAAAGCCAAGCAGCAATACGGCCGAAGACACCAACGTTGTGAAGAACTTAGCTTTGAGTCCAGCAACTCCTCACGGCCACAATCACAACCACTGCTCCTTCCTAACCCCTTCAATACTGGGACGCATTTTTACCATGAGTTTCGGGTGGGTACGATTAGACGATTTTATTGACATTCGGAAAGGTCTATGGAGGTCAGGAGATTAATGGCCACAGTCTTCACTATTTCAATCCCACATATGTTTCTGAAGGTTTATAAAATCACTTAATAGTAAGCGAAATGAATATGAAAAGCTATATTACATCCTGCATATACCACACAGAATGTAAAAGAATCTCATGACACGAAGGTTGGATTAAGTTATGAACGATATCATTCCGTCTTTCATTTTCATTCGAAAGTGCCGAGCTCGCATTTATGAATAGAGCATTTCAAAAGATTACTTAAAAATACATAGAATGAAAATGAAATAAAAATGTAGCGTGAATTTTGCCCTAAGTTTTTACCCTTCTATATTTTATAAACGTTTTTCTATTCATATACGTTTTTCAAGGAATGCAGAGCAGCGTCGTCACCAAGGCCAGTGAATTTAATGTCTGCAAAACCAAAAATGTCTAACATGTGGAGTAATGGAGAGCGGTATCTAAAGCACAACAAAACCAAGAGGAACTCATGAAGTGAGAAGTAGAGGTAGTTCTCTCATAGTAAGTTTTAGCCTGAAAAGTTTGGCTCCAGTATTCATGAATAATAGGTTACAGCGCAGTCAATCCTTTGCTTCGCCTCTCTGCGTCACGCCACCCAGCACATGCACAGTGATACATACTATCGAAGTAATTCAAGTGACTCCTCACGCTCTCAAAGGTAGCAGGAAAAATTTGTACCCAAACTCATTCCACATGCAAGTTACGACACCAGACGGTAACTTTCATCTTTATACAAGCACTTAAATCCAACGAGAGGGGCTCCTCATATCGCTTGGTGTTTATACGACATGCAACGACGACAAGGAATTTTCAACACTAACACTTACCACCACCTTCCATCCCTAAGCAGCCGTGATGTTCTCGTAGCGCAGCAACGGTGCGCTGATAAACTCACACCAATAAAACCCGATACACTGACACCCATAAAGCCCGCGGTGCATGGAAGGACATTCCTGAAGGTGGGCGAGACGTCTGGAGGTCTGCCATGTGTGTGTGTGTGTGTGTGTGTGTGTGTGTGTGTGTGTGTGTGTGTGTGTGTGTGTAGTTGCCTGTCTACCTCCCTGCCGCGGCAAGGTTCGAGCACCTATCTTCCCCGCCTCCCACTGGGCTCCTCTGATTCATGCAACGCCTCTCCAACATAAAGGAGCGTCACAACATCCTTTTTGTCTGAGGGAGAGACTAACTAACGTCTGGTGGGAGAGGGAGCAATGAGAAGAGGGGGAATTTTTGTTACCTTGGTGCTGAAAATACAATGATAGTACATGCAATGTATAAAAAACTTATGGAATTTGTAGAAGTGAAGACGTGAGAGTGGTAAGAATTTGTGGTTGGAAATGCAAGGTCAACACAAATATATATGCAAATCAGAGAGAGAGAGAAAGAAAAGCCGTAAAAAGAGACGTAACTAAAGCTTTCTTCATTCTTACTTTATGAATAGCATTGCTGACTCTACCTGACAGGATTACAGGCTGACATTTCCATCAAGTCAGCACAGAAGACAGACACCTCGTGACTAAAAAACACTGAACTCATCACGATATACTGCCATGGAAACACTTCAATACACTATTTCGCCATATTGTAGTGTACTAAACAATATATTCTGGAAAGAGGTGACAGAGGAATAGTTGAATAAGAAAGTACTTGTCGGTGAGGTACATAGAAAAGGGAGGAACAGAAGAAAATATGAAGAGAGGAATAATGAATAACGGTAGAAAGATGACGGAGGAAGAGCTGAATATGTAAGTACTTGACGGTGAGGTACATAGAAAAGGGAGAAAATGAGGAGAACACGATGAGAGGAATAATGAAGATGATGGATTCGAAAACAGCATCGGCACCTGACACAAAAGCAACACCATAATGAGTGAACAGTCTATACAGCCACATTAAGTCACCTCATGTCGCAGTTAAGGTTTGCTACACTGGGGCACATTTTTTACCTTGAGATTTGTGTACGATTAGATAATTTTATTGATATTAGGAAGGGTCTATGGAGGTCAGAAGATTAATTGCCAAACTATTCACTCTTTTAATCCCCACATGAGTTTCAGAAGCTGTATAAAATCACCAAATAGTAAGCAAAATGAATATGGAAACGCGTCATGGTACTCAAGGGGTTAAAATTTACTCTCTACTGGGATTCATTCTGTCTTCTGCTTTCTTCTGCTCCTCCGTGGTGTGTCTTCCCTAACAAGTCTTCACCGCTGTTTCTGTTTTTGAGTGAGGTCGAATGATGAGATATGCTTTAACACCTTCAGTATTGAGATGCATTTTTATCTTCAGTTTTGGGTATGATTAGACGATTTTATTTACATCAGGAAGAATCTATGGAGGTCAGAAGATTAATGACCACAATCTTCCCTATTTTAATCCCCCCACTTAAGTTTCTGAAGCTGTATAAAATCATCAAATAGTAAGAAGAATGAATATGGAAACGCGTCATGGTACTGAAGGGGTTAAGAGATTTCGTGTATTTTTTTCCTTTTTTAGCATCTTCATCGCAGTTTTCTCGGTTAAGTGACGCCGAACAATGGCTCTCTGTATGCAAGGAATTCGAGACAAAAAGGACACTGCTAACATCATAATCTTCGTATACCTTTTCCACTTCGTTAAGCACACACGACTCACCCCTACAAAAAATATAATGAAACAGAAAACGAGAGTCTGTTAGCCTGCCACCATCCCAGACTCTCTTAAAAATGTCGAACCCTCCGTGGCGCACCGTCCCGACACTAGCGAGACAGGGTGGCACTTCTACGGCTGCACAGATACACAAAAGCGACAAGTTAGTAGTACACAATTACTTCCTCCGTACCCAGCACACATGCCTCCCCCTACGCCCCGCCGCGACCACGGATAAGAGAAAGCAGCTGTGGTCATTTCTTCGTCTCGCCGCCTCATAAACTATTTGTGGTCCCTAGTCTACTTTGTACTCGGGAATTAAGCCGTGGATCAGAGCCGGTGTGCGTAACTTGTTCGGGGTTTACATATCCAGTTGTTGATTAACGATGGCGGGAAAGCAAACTCCCCGCAGCTGATGGACGTCTGGAAATGATAGGAATTGTGTACAGCTGATGAGAAGGAGATAACTCGGCAACACAACCGAGCTTTGCTGAGCCTCGGGCGTTATCCTGTCTGTCCCTCGCCTGCCCTAACCTGCTGACCTTCACCGACCTCCCCCATACCGAGAATCGCACCCCAGACACTGTATATAAGGCGGTTCGCTCTCTCTCGATGCACACCTTTCTCTGCCAACATGAAGTTCGTAAGTACTCGCCTCACCCAAAACTTTCCGCAGCGGACCTTGAGCGTCCCGCCGGTCACCTCAATGTCAGACTCACCGATATCATCACACATCATTTCTTTAACCAGATCTGTTACATTTTTGTGTGCATTCATACGTGGTGATACTGAACAGTGTCTGAAGCACTTCACCTTCAGGTCTCCTGCCGAGACTCACTTTGTTTTTACACCGTCAGGTACTCCTCGCCTGCTTGGTCGTCGCCGTCGCCGCTGCTCCCCAGCTGCAGCAGGACCTGCAGCCAGTGGTGGTGGAGGACAGGCCCGTAGCAATTGTCTATGAGGAACACACGGATTCCGGGGACGGCAACTTCAAGTACGCTTTTGAGGCCGACAATGGCATCGCCGTGGACGTGACCGGCACTCGTGGTGTTGAAGGCCAGAGCAACATGGAGGGAACCTACAGGTGAGTCGTGATAAGCCTTCAGCTGTGTAAACTGTGAACTGCAGGCATTGCTCCATCAACCATCGCCACTCACAACCTCACTCGTCCTCAGGTTCACCCTCCCTGACGGCACCGTGGCTGAGGTTCGCTTCTTCGCTGACGAGAACGGCTACCGCGCTGAGTCCCCGCTGATCCCCACGCCTCACCCTCTGCCCGCCCACGCCATCGAGCAGATCCGCATCGCCGAGGAACAGCGCGAACAGGGCATCACCTTCGAATAACATGCTAACTTAGACACGGGCGGCGCGGCAAGGCGCTAACATTTCTGACCCACCACTGTCAAGAGCCGCTGCCTCTGGACACAATACCTTAAGTAGATTCGATACATGAACAATAATAAAGCTTTCACGCATCACTACGAGATTGACTACTCTATCACCTGTGTCCCCGTGTGTGTGTGTGTGTGTGTGTGTGTGTGTGTGTGTGTGTGTGTGTGTGTGTGTGTGTGTGAGTGAGTGAGTGAGTGAGTGAGTGAGTGAGTGAGTGAGAGAGAGAGAGAGAGAGAGAGAGAGAGAGAGAGAGAGAGAGAGAGAGAGAGAGAGAGAGAGAGAGAGAGAGAGAGAGAGAGAGAGAGAGAGAGAGAGAGAGAGAGAGAGAGAGAGAGAGAGAGAGAGAGAGAGAGAGAGAGAGAGAGAGAGAGAGAGAGGAGAGTAACAAAAGAAACCTAAAAACTTAATGCCAAAACAGATGAAAAAAAAAAGAACAACATATATTATAACCAACAACATCTAAATAAAAGAAAAGAATAAAAAAACTCAAATTAAACACAAAACATTTACCACCAGGAAAAAAAATCCCTTCACACCAACACCAACACCAGCACCAACACCAGCACCTTTCCTTCCCTTCTGTCGGCCAGGTCAACACCACAAGACCACAAGACTGCTTATCCTACCTCACCACAACCATCCATCAATGAGCAAACAAGGAGCACAATCCCTACTTACCACAGTCATCAAACCCAACTCCCAGAGACGACCTCTTGTGCTTACCCAGGTTAAACACACACACACACACACACACACACACACACACACACACACACACACACACACACACACACACACACACACACAGGAAGAACGAGACAAAGAACAGAAATATTTGACTGCTCAATTAGGCGACAGGACACACCTTACGATCTCCTATGAGTATTAAGTCTGCCTGGAACCTTGGCGTCTTGATTCAACAATTCAACATGCGTCGGGACTCGAGATGTTCCTGTGCGGCGGCGTAATCTGAGGTGCGGGAGTCAGTGTCTAGGTGTCGCGGAGGAAGAGATGCGTGTGGTGCTGTGTTTGCCCAGTGTCTTGTGTTGGGAAAGAGCGAGAGAGGGAGGGAGAGCTGTCTGTCTAGCGGAGAAGAGGTGAAAGAGAGTCAGTAAGGAGTAAGAACAATGTGTGGGACAGGATGCAGTGAATGGAGGAAATACAGACATATAGATAGATAGATAGATGAAAGGACGCAATAAGGTGCAAAAGAATAGTGGAAAGGATTTTTGTGGAGTTAATTTGTGATGAGTAAGCTGGGGGTTCATGAAAGGGGAAAAGGGAGAGGAAGGAGGAGGAAGAGGAAAGGAATAGGAAAGGAAGGGAGAAGGGGAGGAATAGGAAATGAAGGGAAAGGTAGGACTAGGAAAGGAAGGGAAAAAGGGAGGAATACGAAAGGAAGAGGAAAGGGGAGGAATAGGAAAGGAACGGGGAAAGAGAGGAATAAGAAAGGAAGAGGAAAGGAAGGGGAGGAATAGGAAAGGAAGAGGAAGGAGAGGAATAGAAAAGAAGGAGGAAAGGAAAGGAAAGGAAAGGGAGAAGAATAGGAAAAGAAGAGAAAAGGAGAAAGGGAAAAATAAAGAGGAAAGGAAGGAAAGCAGAAAAAATAGATTAAATCATAGAAACGGGTGCGGAATAAGAAAGCCGTCTATTGGCTCAAGGGAAGAAAGGGATAAGGAAAAAGGAACATAAAGATAACGGAAGAGGAAAGGATGGATAAACAATGTCTGAGGAAAATGAGAGGAGAATGATGTACTTTAATTGGTGAAGATGAGGAAAATGGTAAAGAAGGAAGGAAAAAAAGAGACGACGATGTTTAACTGGTGATGAGTTTAAGAAGGAACATTAGTACAGTGCACAGATTGAAGAACAGCTCGCGTCTCTCGTCTCCATCTACCCTCGATCGTTTTGTAATAATAATAATCATATCCAGGGAACAGAACGAAATAAAGAAGGTCCAAAGCAACAGAACGAAATAAACACACGTATCCAGAGAACAGAACGAAATAAAGAAGGTCTAAAGGCAACAGAGTAAATTAAATACGGTATCTAGGCAACAGAGCTTAATAAACACGGTATCCAGGCAACAGAGCTTAATAAACACAGTATCCAGGCAACAGAGCTTAATAAACAACACGTATCCAAGCAACAGAATGAAATAAAAACAGTATCATTCAGCTAACAAAATGAGATGAAAACCTTAACTCCTTCCGTACTGGGATACATTTTTACCTTGAGATTTGTGTACGATTAGACCATTTTATCAACATTAAGAAGGGTCTATGGAGGTCAGAAGATTAATGGCCACAGTCTTCACTATTTTAATCCCCACATAAGTTTCTGAAGCTGTAGAAAATCACCAGATAGTAACCAGAATGAATAAAGAAACGCGTCATGGTGCTTAAGGTGTTAAAAACAGTGAACAAATAATCCCACTACACACTGACCCTTAACAGGCACACAGGCACAGCTCATGGAAGGCCTCACGTCACCTGGGCGCCGTGTCACCTGTCCAGTCCATGCTAACAAGTTGGAAAGACATCAACACTCCCCCTCACTGTTCTTACCTTCCTTATTCACCAGCCATCACGGGGGTTTTCGTTAGGAATGCCACAATAGGTCACTCACAGCGCTGCGATTCATTACTAAGTCTGATTCACTCACTAGCTCTTCTTACCCGGTATCCTCCTTGGTTCTCCTCATTCTCTCTCTTCTACAAATTCTTCTACTAATATTACTTTTTTTTCCTCTAATTTGTCTTCTTCTCTTCATTCTCTTTACTTATAATTTCTTCTTTCTTCTTTCCTTTTCGTTTTTTTTCCTATCCATCTTCAGTATTTTTTCTTTCCTATTGTTGTTCCTTCTTCCTATCCTTTTATTTTCTTATATTTTTTTTGTTACCCTATGACACATTTCTTTTTCCTTTTACTTTTATTCTTTCTCCTTTTTCCTTCTTCCTATCATTATACTATACATTTCTTTTCAATTCCTCCTTATTCTCCTCCCTCACTTTATCGTTTTTTCTCCTCTCCATTCCCTCCTTTTCTTTCTTTTATAACCCTCAAGTTTTCATAAATTGCATTTCTTTTCCAGTCTTTTCCGTGTCTTTCTCCGGATATTTCCTATTATTCTATTCCTACTAGTGTGTGTGTGTGTGTGTGTGTGTGTGTGTGTGTGTGTGTGTGTGTGTGTGTGTGTGTGTGTGTGTGTGTGTGTGTCTTTGTTCCCAGAGTCTTTCCTTCGAATCTTTTAATATTCAGATCCAGATATTGAAGCGACTTCTGCTGTTTGTGTCTGCATGACGTGGGCACCAAACAGCCATCTGGAGGGATGCACTAAGCATCCCAATGTCATGAGGCTGAGGAGCATGACTACAGAGATTACATCCAGTTGTCGAAATACATTTAGTCCACATCCCGTCTGTGGCGTCAACACTCTATCCCTCCATCACTTTCAATTATATTTCAGCTAACCTCTTCAGTACCAAGACGCGTTTTCATACTTATTCTGCTTACTATTTGGCGATTTTATACAGCTTCCGAAACTTATGTGGGAATTAAAATAGTGAAGACTGTGGCCATTAATCTTCTGACCTCCATAGGCCCTTCCTAATGTAAATAAGATTGTCTAATTGTCTACCCAAAACTCAATGCAGAGATGCGTCCCAGCACTGAAGAGGTTAACAAGTATCGGTATATCACAGTATCCACACGATATAGTTTCTTGTATCAGTGACTAAAACAATTCATTCTTCGATGGTGATGATTTCGCATGCATAACTCGTTCAAGGAGACGCGTGGTCCTGTATAATATATTTACTGCACTTATTTTCTTATTACCTAACACCAGATAAGTACACACTAAAGGTGGTGCGCAGCGTGGAGATACGTACAGTCACGAGGGGCCTCTAGTAAAGTATCCAAAGCTGGCTATTTATTTTTCTCCACACATTTTCCACTTCAAGCATTCTCAGTATCTTTCATCTTGCGTGGAGGGACTAAATGAATCACTAATGTGACGCCACCTGCATCACCGACTCAAGTGAACAGAATCGGAAACCTTTAGCACCTGGTCTTGAGTCACTCTGTCACTGCTGCACGGCCCGTCCAGGTTATGACTCGTGCATGAACGTCAAAGGCTTGTTCTGGCCCTCAAGGTTATAATCAGCCTCAGACACCGTGCGTCATATAGCTGTGTCTAGGAAAGTCCCGTGCGGGGTTACTAATATTACTTGATAAACATTTATACAAGACTTAGGATGCGGGTGTCAGCTCTCCCATGTCCTCGGCCTGGAGAATGGTGGACACGCGGAATATTTATTACCTATCCTCGACTCCCGACCCGTGTTACGCGCATCATGTGACACTCAAGAGGCGTGCAGCCGCCCAAAGCATCTAACGTAGTCACGGATTCTTTTAATTTATATTCCTCAGGATAGCATGGAAATTTTGTTGCCAAACTAGGAAATATTTTCCCGTGGGTGTCGAGGAGACCTTGGTGGGCTGGAAGTCAGGGCCAGGAGGGTAAAAGGAACGTGCACTACATAAATATCCAGAAGGACACATTCCTCTCATGTGCCTCTAAACCTTTCAGGGCAGCTGAGGGGAGTGTATATGTATAGCCACAGTGCGAGCCACGCCTTCAGTGTACTGGTGCGTCGCCGTCATGCAGGGGGTGAGTAGTGGTGGCAGTGGTGGAGTTTGTTTTGCTAGTTTCGGTGGCTCAGCCCTGTACTGATAAACAGAGGCATCTTTTTAATAGTGAAGTCTGCGTTGATGTGTGATGTGTCTCACCATTATGACACCCTTGCCTTCACTCCCCAGCTGGTGCTCGTCCTCCTAGTGGCCTCCGCGTGGGGCGCTCCACACCTCGGGCAACACGACCACCTGGCAACCATCCTCAGCCACCACCACACTGACGAAGGGGACGGACACTTCCAGTATGGTTTTGAGAGTTCCAACGGAATTAAGGTGCAGGCGGAAGGCACCCCGGGCCTAGAGGGCCAAAATATCCGTGGCAGTTTCAGGTGAGTCAAGCGTAGCAGACGGCATCATGATAGGATATGTTTCAATCCCTCACCCATCACACACATTCGCTCCGAGAACATGCAGGTACAAACAGTGATTATCGATCGGTGATCCACAACACCACACCTGACACCAGACAAGTAATGCAACGAAGAGATTCTTAACAAGCACTTGACACAACTTGCCCTGCACACTGAAGGCGTTACTCGTACTTACACCAACACTACACCTCTTGACCTTCCCCGCAGGTACCCCCTCCCAGACGGCACCATCGTAGAGGTGAACTACGTGGCTGACGAAAACGGTTACCGCGTTGAGTACCCCATCATCCACTCCCTCCGCCCACTGCCCACGCGCCCCGATGATGCCCATGACCATGACGACCCACTGCAAGATCCCGCCACTCATCTCCTGCCCGAGGAGCTCCAGGGTCCCACACACACCGAGGACTCACACCGGCTGCACGACAACATCACTCTTCTACTGCCCGAGGAGCTCATGGTTCCCACATACACTGAGGACGACCTGTCTGTCTCGCACGACCCAACACACTCCCATACTCCCGATGACTCCCATACTCCTACTGACTCCCACAATCCTGATGACTCCCATACTCCCGATGACTCCCACACTCCTACTGACTCCCACACTCCCGATGACTCCCACACTCCTGACTCCCACCCCGCCACTGACCACACCTTGGAGTCGCCTCAGGACAGCATCAACTCAGTCAGCGTCGACCTGCGAAGTGGTTTAGGTTAGGCTCACACTCACCTGCAAGGAACGGAATGACTCTTACTGAACACTCCACACTTAATAGGAAGTCAATATATGTACACAAAGACCAAATAAATACAGACAATTGATATCGTTTAATTATCTCTATCAATATTGTCAAGTTTCTCTCTCTCTCTCTCTCTCTCTCTCTCTCTCTCTGCCACGACGCACCAGGCATTACACAACCCCGCCACGTGTCTCATGACACAAACTAAATTACTGTTTTCATCATCAATATTATTATGATTATTTTAGTTATTATCATCACTGTCAATGTTATTATTGCCATTACTAATATTATCACTATTAATACTACTGTCTTCCTCCTTATCATCGGCATCATCAATAGTGAGGAGTAGTAGTAGTAGTAGTAGTAGCAGTAGCAGTAGCAGTAGCAGTAGCAGTAGCAGTAGCAGTTGCAGTAGCAGTAGCAAAAGCAGTAGTAATAGTAGTAGTAGCAGAATGTTTGTCCAGGGCAACACAAGATTGAACGCAGACGCAGGGCACCTCAATTCCTGAAGTGGTCTGTTTAGCAGAGTTGAGGAACATCTACAGCACTTGTGGGTTCTAACTCGTCAGGACACAAGAAAGTAGAAACAGCGGTGACTTGCAAATCAAAGTGAAAATATTCGTGTCACGTATCTGTGGGACCTCCTGGCGCCGGACGCCGCAGGCCACGTGTATAAAGCCACCGCTAGAGCCACACCTTCAGTAAGCAGGTGCACCGCCGTCATGAAGCTGGTGAGTAGAAGCAGTGTTCATACCCAACCATTTATACCTAATGTGAGTCTAGCATCATTGGAATATCTAAAAAAAAAAATAATCTTGGAAAGTCCCAAGCCTCTGCTGAAAACTGAGACGTGTTATGTTTCCCTTCCACGACATCCTTACCTTCCCGCGTCAGCTGGTGCTCTTTCTCTTGGCTGTCATCACATCCGCAGCCAAAAAATCATCCTTCCCCCAGCGATACGCTGCCCAAGGTGAAGATTTGAGATATGTGCGTCCAAAGTTTACCAAGTCGACCAAGGGTCTGTGCAATATTCCGGGCAGTTACAGGTAAGTAGGTAAGCGTGGCTGGAGCATTTTTTTTTTTTTCCATTGTAATTACTTGGTCTCTCCCATTTACAGAAAACGTAAAATGAGTCCACATTGTTGGGTTCGTTCATAACAAAATGGCTAGCGATGAGATAAAGCATTCAGGATATGGTTTATTAATGTTATTCATCAAGCCATCACTACGCTGCAGGGTTCCCCTCCCGAATGGCACCACTATTCATGTGAACTACATGGCTGACGAAAACGGCTACCAGCAACTGAGAAAAAACTTCCTCGTCTGGCCGAGAAGATCACGTATCTTTGGGGTTCAAATTGATATTGGAGGAATCTCCCTAGCTTGTAAAATAAAACACGCAAATATTCAATCTGACTATTTCTTTAATTGACTCTCTTGACGATGACAAGGTGACAATCTTTCCAAGTCTCAGACCGTGACATTCCTACTGACTCACTCCGCCACTGGCCACCACCAGGAGTCACCACAACACACCCACGACTCAGTCACCACCGAGCTGTATACACCTGGCTGCCATCAACCTACACCTGCAGGGAACAAAACACTGACTGATGGAAGGTTTTATTATGGCTCCACAACATCGAAGTAATATGGCGCCTCAACAAAATTGAACATGTATGTAAACATATGTAATTAGCCAAATAAATACAGGGAATTATTGTTGCTTCGTTATTTTTTTCCAAGCATCATCTCTCTCTCTCTCTCTCTCTCTCTCTCTCTCTCTCTCTCTCTCTCTCTCTCTCTCTCTCTCTCTCTCTCTCTCTAATAGAGGCGCAGTTGAACTTTTTTTTTGTTTTTTGTTTTTTGTTTAAAGGCCATTGTTTAATTAAGGTAGTATGGCAGCTCAAGCTTCAAGACACGATATGAAATCCTGGTCGGGGAAACAAGGCAGTAAAAGAAAAAAAAAAAACTGAAACTAATAAGTAAGTAAATCAATAAAAGTAAGATAGAAATAAGGTGCGCAGGACACAGCAGCACTAATGTATCCAGGCGACACTGGACCTATGTACACACCTTCAGCAAGCACGTGCACCGCCGTCATGAAGATGGTGAGCAGTGGTCGCGTTTCTCTCTAAAGTACTCGTATCACACGCTAGTCTTAAGTCCTAAGCTGAGAAAATTCCGAGGACATTTCAATAGTGAACTCTGTGTTGCCGTGATCTGCCTCACCTTAAAGCTTTTTTGTCTTCTCGTTACAGGTGGTGCTCGTCCCCGTGGTGGCCGTCACGTCCGGTGCTTCATACCGTCCTGGTCGCAAGCACGTGGGCCTCACTTAGCTCCAAACTGATTTTCTCCACATGATTCATACAGAGCCGAGAGACAACCTGAGAAACTTGGAGCAATACAATCTCCTTCAGAGTTACATGTAAGTAAATTGTGCTTGAAAATTAATACTAATTCTTCTTCCTCCACCTTCATTGCTTGCTTTCTCTAGCGAATCGTTCCTAGAGACAAAAAAAAAGCCGTCTTTATTTTAAGCATGCAATTCAATCAGGTTAATGGACGAGGCAGATCTGAGAGAGTAGGTCTACTTGCTTCATCAAGCTTCCTTTATGTCCTTACATAAAACACAATGATAATGAGGTGAAAACTTTTATATGAACACAAAAATGAAGTTGTTGGTTAACCTAATAATACCCAGATCAGCCCACAGTCGGAATGGTTCTCCTCACGGCGCTATCTTTCACCAGCTCTGCGTGCCCAAGGAAAATGGGTTCCAGATCACCGGCACATTCCCATTCCGTACTGTACGCCTCCCACGTTCACCAATGATGTGTGGCTTGTCTGGCTGGCACGGAATGAAGGCACCTTAACTGACTATGACTCTAAACATTAGGTGACTGATCCACGTTAACAATGACTCAGTCTCACTCCGGTCACCACTTAGAATCACTAGACACCTCCCACAACTCAACCACCATCGAGATGCACACTGACTTACACTCTCAGATCAAGCTGACGCTCACCTGCAGAGAACAAAAGAAATGTACTAATAAATGTAAAGTAACCAAATAAATAAAGGTTATCAAGGAAGTTCTGGTGTCTCATTTGTAAGAATTGTACAGTCTCTCTCTCTCTCTCTCTCTCTCTCTCTCTCTCTCTCTCTCTCTCTCTCTGAGATGGTAAGTGTAGTTGAGTGCACAGCAGCCATTATCCAGTATTCATGAAATCTTATGTTCCAAGGTGCTGCCTCACTCACTTGTTGCCAGCAGGTGAACTCTGACTAACTCTTATGTTAACCATTGTTTATTATTATCATTATTATTATTATTGTTGTTGTTATTACTATTATTATTATTATTATTATTATCATTATCATTATTATCATTATTATCACTATTATCATTGGCATTATCATCATTATTTTTCATATTATTACTGTCATCATTATCATCATCATTATTGCTGTAGGAATTGTCTTCTATAAAAGCTATCACAGCATCCTTGCTTTTAGCGGAACAAATCATCCCACGGTACTTGTGTTTCAGTTTGGATAAATTCACGCTATAAGTAAATTACAGGATATCATATCAACATTACACTGAATGAACAGGGGCGAGAGTTACCAGTCATCAGAGCGCGGCGTCACCATCAAACCGTTTATGCATCACACGCCATCTTAGCAGGCTCTCTTATCAAACACCTCCCCGTATAACCTTCACTCCGCACCAACGCCACATTGGTGGCTACAGAGAAGCTTCCTACCATAGCCTACAATGCAACTTGCAGCCGCTGCCGTCTGCCAAGAGAAGACCGTCAAGTTGTGCTTCGGCCAGATTAGAACAGAGCCTTGGCTGGCAGGCGTGACACCGGCAACCGACTCGTCATCAATGGGCACGTGGACAAGTGCTGGGGGTTCAAGGAGCCATGGAAACAAGAGGGTAAGAAAGAACGTGACGCAATGAAGACTTAGGGAAACACATTCATGTAACGTACTTAGAAGGCGACGGAGATCACCTCCCCACCCCACACCAGGGAGAGTGTATGCAGGCAACGAGGCGCCTTCAGCAGACAGGACCACCGAGGATGAGGATGGTGAGTAGTGGCCCTCGTCATGTCAAATTTCTATCTACAGTACCTTTTCTAACGGTTTGGTCTCTTTATGGCCAATATTCGGTGTCTCCCTGAGAAGCCTGGGAGCCTTCCAACAGTGAAGTGTGTGCTGATGTGATCTGCCTCACACTCACGGCAATCCTGCCTCTTCACCCCAGCTGATAGTCCTCCTGCTGGTGGCCGCCACACTCAGCGCCTCGTACCGACCTAGGCACCAAAGAATGATTTTTCCCCAGCTCGAAAATGTTGCCGGCGAGAGGTGCTCTCGGTGAAGCAGAGAGACACCAGGCACGCTTTGAGGCCACACCACCACCAATTCGATCACAGGTGGGTGAAGCAAGGCAGGCCGTGTGATAACCACTTGTGTTTTATTGTCCCACTATTGTTTGCTTTCTTTACCTCGAGCAGAAAACATTCACTCCTTCAATTTGTAAAGGACAACATTTTAGAAACCAAGCCCACAGTGTCGAAATATTTCACAACACCGAACCAGACTTAATTATACAACAATAAATAAGTAGTGGAAGTATTCAGCAAACATTCTTACACAACATTGCTTCCCTGTCATGATGTTAATTACGGAAACTATTTGCTCTCTCTCTCTCTCTCTCTCTCTCTCTCTCTCTCTCTCTCTCTCTCTCTCTCTCTCTCTGACAGACGCACTGTGGAGTACACGAGAGCCAGTGTTCAAGGCAGGAGTCCAGCGGTGTGTGTGTGTATGTGTGTGTGTGTGTGTGTGTGTGTGTGTGTGTGTGTGTGTGTGTGTGTGTGTGTGTGTGTGTGTGTGTGTGTGTGTGTGTGTGTAATTCACCTCGGTCGCCTGCTGGTCACCCAGCCAGTCTTCCCCATTACGGAGCGAGCTCAGAGCTCATAGACCGATCTTCGGGTAGGACTGAGACCACAACACACTCCACACACCGGGAAAGCGAGGCCACAACCCCTCGAGTTACATCCCGTACCTATTTACTGCAAGGTGAACAGGGACCACACATTAAGAAGCTTGCCCATTTGCCTCGCCGCCCCGGGACTCGAACCCGGCCCTCTCGATTGTGAGTCGAGCGTGCTAACCACTACACTACGCGGTGTGTGTGTGTGTGTGTGTGTGTGTGTGTGTGTGTGTGTGTGTGTGTGTGTGTGTGTGTGTGTGTGTGTGTGTGTGTGTGTGTGTGTGTGTGTGTGTGTGTGTATATGGGCCAAGGCCTCACGCCCTGCACTCCCTGCCACCTGTCCCTGTGTCACCACGCACCAGGCAATGCACACACCAGCCACGTGTCTCATGACAGTTCCATTCAAGTATTTTTGTTATCATTATTTTATTATTATTATTATTATTATTATTATTATTATTATTATTATTATTATTACTATTATTATTACTATCATTGTTATCATTATAAAAAAATAATATTAATAATAATAATAATAATAATAATAATAATAATAATAATAATAATATTATTATTATTATTATTATTACTATTATTATTATTATTATTATCATTAATTAGCAGCAGCAGCAGCAGCAGCAGCAGCAGAATGTTTGCCATGTATAACACAAGACTGAACACAGACGCAGGGCACCTCAAGTCCTAAAGTGGTTTGTTTAGCAGCACTTGTGGGTTCTGTCTCGTCAGGAAACAAGAAGTAGAAACGATGGTGACTTGGGTATGAAGGTGAACATATTCGTGTCAACGTATCTGAGGGGCTTCCTTGCGTCGGGCACCGCAGACCAAGTATAAAAAGCCACCGCCAAAACCAGCCCTTCACTACGCAGGTGCACCGCCGACATGAAGCTGGTGAGTAGTGGCCGTGTTTATGGCAATGCCTTATACCTAATGTCAGTCTGACATCATTGGAAAATCAACTTAAACTCTATATATATATATAAAAAAAAAAACTTCTACATCGATGAAAAATTAGACGTTAATGTTATTTGTTTCACTTCCACGACTCTTTTGTCTTCCGCGTCAGCTGGTGCTCTTTCTCTTGGCCGTCATATCATTCGAGGCCTCACAATATTTCTAGTCCCTCTGGATATATCCTCAGCAATCGGGATATAAGCATTACGTGCAGCCGAGGCTTATGAAGGATATGTCATGGCTGAACAACATCCAAGGCAATTACTGGTGGGTAAGCGCGGCTGGTGCCATGAAAAGCATGCAGAAACGTTTTATTTCATCACAATCATTGCTCACTTTGTTCCATAGACAATGTAAAATCAGTCCAGATTATTGGGTCCACTACTAACAATAATTCCAGCGGCAGAAACCGTCAACCTGTGTGATGAAGTATTAAAGGAAAGGCTTCACTCTTATTAATCAGGCCAACACTACACTACACTGTTTTGTTTCTCTTGCAGGTTCCGTTTCCCGAATGGCACCGTCATTATGAGGCCTTACGTGAGTGAGTGACGAAAATGAGTACCAGCTACAATGACACCATTACCTCACTAGGCTGAGAGCACAACCCTTTGTGCTTCACAGTCATAATTAGGAAAATTTCTCTAACTTAAAAGAGTAAAGGACACATTCAATCCGACTCATTCTTTCAGTGCGATCCTTCCAAGTGTCAGACCGTGATCCTCCCACTGACTCACTCCGTCACTGGCCACCACCAGCAGTCACCACAACACACCCACGACTCAGTCACCACCGACCTGTACACACCTGGCTGCCATCAACCTACACCTGCAGGGCATAAAACACTGACTGATAGAAAGTTTTATCTTCGCTTTACATCAACGAGGTCATATGGCCCGGGAACAAAACTAAACATGTATGTAAACGTATGTAATTAGTCAAATAAATAAACGAAATCAATTTTGCTTTATAATTTTTTCCAAGCATCATACCCTCTCTCTCTCTCTCTCTCTCTCTCTCTCTCTCTCTCTCTTTCTGTGATAAAGACGCAGTTGAATGTTTAGAGGCCATTGTTCAAGATAGTAATTAACAAGTGCTTATGAAAGCTCAAATTTCGAGACATGAAATGAAGTCCTGGTCAGGAAAAAAGAAGATGGAAATTAATAAGAACTGAATTAACCAAATGAAATAATAATAAAAATAATAGATATAAAAATTGAATTAAGATAACAAAAAGGTGCTGAAATTCCTGTCACGTAAATATCTGTGGGGTCTCAGGGCAAGTATATAAAGACGCCGCTACACCCACACCTTCAGTAGCCAGTCCATCGCCGTCATGAAGCTGGTGAGTAGTGGCCGTGTTCATGGCAATTCCTTATATCTAATGTTAGTCTAATATCACTGGAATATCTAACATAATTCTCTTTGAAAAATCCCAACCCTCTGCTGAAAACCGAGACGTGTTATGTGTTTCCCTTCCACGACACCCTTGCCTTCTCGCGGCAGTTGGCGCTCTTTCTCTTGGTTGTCATCACATTCGCTGCCCAAGTCGAGGCTTCGAAGTACGCGGCACTGATGGTCAAAGAAGCGACCGAAGGGTCAAGAATTACCCGCGGCATTTACAGGTGAATAGATGTGGCTTGTACCATGATGAGTACTCATGTGTTATTACATCACAATAAGAATTCTTGCAGCATAAAATAGGAAACCACGTTATGAAGTATATAATATGAAGAAACGGTTTCGTTGGTGTTATGAGATCAACACTATGTTCCTTGGCTTCTCCTGCAGGGTACCCCTCCCGAATGGCACCATCATTGAGATGCCTCTAGCGACTGACAGACACGGGTACCGGCAACTGGAGAACTTCCCTGTCTGGTTGAGAAGAAAACACACATAATATAAGAGTTTCAATGACGCTTGGCGGCGATTAGGTGACAATCCTTCCAAGTGTTACAGTGGATCCGTGCGTGCTTTGGGATCCGCGGGGTCTCCAAGCGCACGGGTTCGAATCCTGTCTACGGTCTGAGTGTAGATTGGGCTTCCTCACTCAGGGCAACGGTTTCCTAGCGGGTGGGCTTTGAAATAGGAGGTACCCTTAATAAGTATCCCCTTTAGCCCATAAATTCCCGTGAAAAGCCCTCATGGTATAAAAAAAAAAAAAAAGTCTCAGACCGTGACACTCCCACTGACTCACTCCGCCACAGACCACCACCTTAAGTCACGACAACACACCCACGACTCAGTCAACGCCGAGCTGTACACAACTGGCTGCCATCAACCTATACCTGCAGGGAACAAAACACTGACTGACTAAAGGTTTTATATTCGCGACACAACATCGAGGTCATATGGCGCCGGAACAAAACTAAACATGTAACAAGATATGTAATTAGACAAATAAATAACGGGAAGCAATGTTGTTTTATCTTTTTTTTCCTTTTAAGTACTACATTTCACACACACACACACACACACACACACACACACACACACACACACACACACACACACAGACATTTTATCTCTCTCTCTCTCTCAAGAAATATATCTTACTAAATCATGTTATATGTTCTGAAGATTACCATAGTTCTTTATTACTCATCAATACCACACAGGTGTCTCTCTCTCTCTCTCTCTCTCTCTCTCTCTCTCTCTCTCTCTCTCTCTCTCTCTCTCTCTCTCTCCTTCTGTGATAAAGACGCAGTTGAATGTTTAGAGGCCATTGTTCAAGATAGTAATTAACAAGTGCTTATGAAAGCTCAAATTTCGAGACATGAAATGAAGTCCTGGTCAGGAAAAAAGAAGATGGAAATTAATAAGAAATGAATTAACCAAATGAAATAATAATAAAAATAATAGATATAAAATTGAATTAAGATAACAAAAAGGTGCTGAAATTCCTGTCACGTAAATATCTGTGGGGTCTCAGGGCAAGTATATAAAGACGCCGCTACACCCACACCTTCAGTAGCCAGTCCATCGCCGTCATGAAGCTGGTGAGTAGTGGCCGTGTTCATGGCAATTCCTTATATCTAATGTTAGTCTAATATCACTGGAATATCTAACATAATTCTCTTTGAAAAATCCCAACCCTCTGCTGAAAACCGAGACGTGTTATGTGTTTCCCTTCCACGACACCCTTGCCTTCCCGCGGCAGTTGGCGCTCTTTCTCTTGGTTGTCATCACATTCGCTGCCCAAGTCGAGGCTTCGAAGTACGCGGCACTGATGGTCAAAGAAGCGACCGAAGGGTCAAGAATTACCCGCGGCATTTACAGGTGAATAGATGTGGCTTGTACCATGATGAGTACTCATGTGTTATTACATCACAATAATTGCTTGCTTTCTCATTTAGATTACTACATAAAGTAAAAGGGGTCTAAACTGTTGGGTTCATTCATAGGAAATCAAGCGGCAGAAAACACAAGCTCTGTGAAATATTACAGAAACTGTTTCATTGGTGTTAATCAGGCTAACACTACACTCCGCTGTTTTGTTTCTCCTGCAGTTCTCATCTCCCGAATGGCACCATCACTGACATGTTTAACCTGAGTGACGAAAACGGGTACCAGCTACAATGAAACCATTACCTCAGCAAGGTCAGAGCACATCTATTTCTGATTCATAGTCAAGATAAGGGAAATCTCTCTAACTTATAGAGTAAAAAGACTCATTCAATATGACTCATTCTTTCAGTGACACTCCCACTGACTCACTCCGCCAATGGCCACCACCAGGAGTCACCACTGAGCAGTACACACCTGGCTGCCATCAACCTACACCTGCAAGGAACAAAACACTGACTGATGGAAGGTTTGATCTTGGCGCCACAACATCGAGGTCAAATGGGACCGGAACAAAATTAAACATATATCAAGATTTGTAATTACTCAAAAAAAATAAAGGGAATCAATGTTGTTTTGTTATTTCTTTCAAAGTATTGTATAGATTCTCTCTCTTGCTTCAAGACACGTGGTGAAGTACTGGTCAGGGAAACAAGAAGGTAGAAAAGTAATAAATGAATATGATAAAAACAAAATAAGAAGAATAAATATAAAAATAAGAAAAAACAAGTTAACGATATTTGTGTCACGTATCTTCAGGGCCTTCTGGCGGTGGATGCATCAGGCCAAGTGTATAAAGTCGGTGCTACAGCCACACCTTCAGTAGGCAGGTACACCGCCGTCATGAAGCTGATGTGTAGTAGCAATGTTCATGGCAATGCCTTACATCTAATGTCACTCTAACATCATTGGAATATCTAACAAACTACTCTAAGAAACACACCAACCCTCTGCTGAAAACTGAGACGTGTTATGTGTTTCTGTTACCCGGCACCCTTGCCTTCCCGCATCAGCTGGTGCTCTTTGTCTTGGCTGTCATCACACTCGCTCGCTATCCAAGGCGAGGCTTCGAAATACGTTCCGCCGGCGTTCAGAAAGGCGACCGAAGAGCCGAGCACTATCCGTACTATTTACAGGTGAGTAGGTGTGCCTCGTACCATGATAAGAAACAATATCATGTCATTGTGGTTATTACTTGTTTCTCCCATAGACATATGACATAAAATGAGTCCAGGCTTGCATGGGTTAATTCATAAAAATTCTAGCGGCAGTAAACGGGAAGCAATTTGATGAAGTATTCAAGAAACAACTTCACTCCTGTTAATCCGGCCAATACTACGCTCTCCGGCTTTTCCTGCAGAGTTCCTTTCCCAAATGGCACCATTGTTGAGGTGCCCTATGCGTGGCTAACGAAACCGTTAAGGAACTTCCTCACTGAAAGCAAACGTCACATGGTTTCATGAACATTGGAGAAATCTCTCTAACCAGCGGATTAAAACACAAAATTAATCTGACTAATTCTTTTAATTTTCTTGGCGATGACATGGTGACAATCTTTCAAAGTGTCAGACCGTGACACTCCCACTGACTCACTCCGCCACTGGCCACCACCAGGAGTCACCACAACCCACCCACCCCTCCTGAATGGCACCATCGTTGAGGTGCCAGTCGTGGCTGACAAACACCAGTACCAGCAGCTGAAAACATCTTCTCCATCTTGCATACAAGAAAGCATTCTTATTAAGCTTTACCGTCAAATTTTGAACAATCTCTCTAACCTCTGGGAAAATAAAAACACAAAATTAATCTGACTAATTCCTTCATTGACTCTCTTGGCGATGACAGGGTGGCAATCTTTCTAAGTGTCAGACCGTGACATTGCCAATGACTCACTCCGCCACTGGCCACCACCAGGTGTCACCACAACACACCCACGAGTCAGTCACCACCGAGCTGTACACATTTGGCTGTCATCAACCTACACCTGCAGGGAACAACACACTGACTAATGGAAGGTTTTACCTTGGTGCCACAACATCGAGGTCATATGGCGCCGGAACAGAACTAAATATGTATATGTAATTAGTTAAATAAATAAAGGAAGACAAGACTGCTTTGTTATTTCTTTCAAAGTATTGTATACATCTCTCTCTCTCTCTCTCTCTCCAATAAAGACGGCCATTGTTCAAGGTTTTAAGTAGGAAGTGCTTATGGCAGCTCAAACTTCAAGAATTGAGATGAAATCCTGCTCAAGAAAACAAGAAGGTAAGGAAATAACAAATCAGTAAAGGAAATGGAATAATAATAATAAGAATGATTATATATATAAAAAAAAGTAAGATAAAAACAAGTTGCCAATATTCGTGTCACGTATCTGTGGGGCCTCCTGGCGGCGACCGCCTCAGCCCAAGTGTATAAAGCCGCCGCTAGAGCCACACCTTCAGTAGGCAGGTGCACCGCCGTCATGAAGCTGGTGAGTAGTGGCCGTGTTCATGGCAATGCCTAATTTCAGTCTAACATTATTGGAATGTCTAACAAAACTCTTGAAAAATCCCAACCCGCTGCTGACAACTGAGACGTGCTATGTGTTTCCCTTCCACGACACTTGCTTTCCCTCGTCAGCTGGTGGCATTTCTCTTGGCTGTCATAACATTCACTACCCAAGACGCGGCTTCGAAATCCGTGCCGCCGGCGTTCAGAAATGCGAGGAAAAAGCAGAGCATTATCCGCTATAATTACCAGTGAGTTGGTGTGGCTCGTACCATGAGAATTACACGTTTCATTACATCACAATCACTGCTTGCTTTCTGATTTAGATAAAGTAAAATGAGTCCAGATTTTCGTGTTCATCCATAAGAATTCTTGCAGCATAAAATAGGAAACCACGTTATGAAGTATATATGAAGAAACGGTTTCGTTGGTGTTATGAGATCAACACTATGTTCCTTGGCTTCTCCTGCAGGGTATCCCTCCCGAATGGCACCATCATTGAGGTGCCTCCAGGGGCTGACAGACGTCGGATCTGGCTACTGATAAACTTCTATGTCTGGGCGAGAAGAGGATCTACTCATAAGCTTAACCATTTTCTCAGCAATCTCCCTATAACGTTTTGGAGAAAATCACACACATAATATAAGTTTCAAAATCACGCTTGGCGACGATTAGGTGACAATCCTTCCAAGTCTCAGACCGTGACACTCCCACTGACTCACTCCGCCACAGACCACCACCATAAGTCACGACAACACACCCACGACTCAGTCAAC